>NC_135206.1:1731169-2031169 GCF_050948175.1 Xylocopa sonorina | reverse complement strand
TAAGTTAAATTTGCAAAGAACTAAGTTACACCTTTTTAAGTTAAATTTGCAAAGAACTAAGTTACACTTTCTTAAGCTAAATTTTTGAAGAACTAAGTTAATCATTGCAAGTTAAATTTTTAAGTTCACAAGTTACTTGATAAAAATTAATTTGTCCTTTGGATTTTTTCTTGTTTTTATAGTATTATAGTATTATATATATATTCAACCATATAAAAACCGACATTCCTTTCGCTTCAACCTAATAAATCGAAGGTATTTAGGTTGCTCGTTAACTCATTTGCATCATGAGCTCATAATTGCGCGAAATTTCGACTAAAAGTATTTCTTTGGGTAGAACCAAAAGGTTTTGATAAAAATTAAGGGTTGTCATTCTAATAATAATAACAAGTAGAAAAACGATATTAAATTTAGCCAATAAGAATCAATTTTCCACTATTTTCGAACGATGCCAATGGGTTGATGCAAAAAATATTTAAAAAATTCAGAAGCGACATTTTTCTTGCAAACAGAAAAATAGAAAATTTCCAATCTCAAAGATTGCTCCAAATCTCTCTGCAATCTTAGCAGAAGTTTCTAATACTAACTTCTCCTAGAAATAGAAAATTCCATATCTCAAAGATTGCTATCTTAACAATATTTTCTATTGCTAACTTTTACTAACAGTAAAAAATTTGCAACCTCAAAGATTACAAAATTTCCAAACTTAAAGATTGCTACCTTAGTAATAGCTTCTATTGCTAACATTTGGGAAAGAACTGAGTGCAAAGGGGCATTAAACTTATTCCATTGTAGTTTTTTGAGAAATGCGTGTTTCCCTCAAATTTTCTATTTTAATGGAAATTTTCTATTGCTGGGAGTTCTTAGCATTACAAACTGTGACTTAAATATTACCCAAAGATTCTTATCTTAGCCATAGTTTGTGTTGCTAATTTCTTCTAACAGGATAAAAATTGCAATCTGAAAGATTGCTATCTTAGCCACAGTCTCTATTACTAACTTTTCCTAGAAATAGAAAATTTCCAATCTCAAAGATGCTAACTATTGCTACCTTAGCAATAGCTTCTATCGCTAACTTCTCCTAGAAATAGAAAATTTCCAATCTCAAAAATTGCTATCTTAGCAAAAGTTTCTATTACTAACTTCTAGAAATAGAAAATTCCATATCTGAAAGATTGGATGTTAGCGCAGTAGTTCCATTACTAACTTTTTCTAGAAGTAGAAAATTCCAAGTCTCAAAGATTGCTGTCTTAGCAAAAGTTTCTATTACTAACTTCTAGAAATAGAAAATTCCATATCTGAAAGATTGGATGTTAGCGCAGTAGTTCCATTACTAATTTTTTCTAGAAGTAGAAAATTCCAAGTCACAAAGATTGCTATCTTAGCAAAAGTTTCTATTACTAACTTCTAGAAATAGAAAATTCCATATCTGAAAGATTGGATGTTAGCGCAGTAGTTCCATTACTAACTTTTTCTAGAAGTAAAAAATTCCAAGTCTCAAAGATTGCTGTCTTAGCAAAAGTTTCTATTACTAACTTCTAGAAATAGAAAATTCCATATCTGAAAGATTGGATGTTAGCGCAGTAGTTCCATTACTAACTTTTTCTAGAAGTAGAAAATTCCAAGTCACAAAGATTGCTATCTTAGCAAAAGTTTCTATTACTAACTTCTAGAAATAGAAAATTCCATATCTGAAAGATTGGATGTTAGCGCAGTAGTTCCATTACTAACTTTTTCTAGAAGTAGAAAATTCCAAGTCTCAAAGATTGCTGTCTTAGCAAAAGTTTCTATTACTAACTTCTAGAAATAGAAAATTCCATATCTGAAAGATTGGATGTTAGCGCAGTAGTTCCATTACTAACTTTTTCTAGAAGTAGAAAATTCCAAGTCTCAAAGATTGCTATCTTAACAAAAGTTTCTATTGCTAACTTCTAGAAATAGAAAATTCCATATCTGAAAGATTGGATGTTAGCGCAGTAGTTCCATTACTAACTTTTTCTAGAAGTAGAAAATTCCAAGTCTCAAAGATTGCTGTCTTAGCAAAAGTTTCTATTACTAACTTCTAGAAATAGAAAATTCCATATCTGAAAGATTGGATGTTAGCGCAGTAGTTCCATTACTAACTTTTTCTAGAAGTAGAAAATTCCAAGTCTCAAAGATTGCTGTCTTAGCAAAAGTTTCTATTACTAACTTCTAGAAATAGAAAATTCCATATCTGAAAGATTGGATGTTAGCGCAGTAGTTCCATTACTAACTTTTTCTAGAAGTAGAAAATTCCAAGTCTCAAAGATTGCTGTCTTAGCAAAAGTTTCTATTACTAACTTCTAGAAATAGAAAATTCCATATCTGAAAGATTGGATGTTAGCGCAGTAGTTCCATTACTAACTTTTTCTAGAAGTAGAAAATTCCAAGTCTCAAAGATTGCTGTCTTAGCAAAAGTTTCTATTGCTATCTTTTCCTAGCAATCAAAAATTTCATACCCCAAAGATTGCTATCTTAGCAATAGTTCCTACATCTTCCATCATTTTTATTTCTTTTACGCTGAACAATTAACATTGTTTCTTTTTCTGTTTTATGCGAATGCAACAGGTGTCCTCGCGATGGGCCTCTTTACCTGCATCGGTGCAATCACCGTATCGATAGACCGTTCCGATAACAAACCAGTAAGTAAATTGAACCTCTGATTTTTGATGAGTCTGTAAGAGTGCGTGCGTAATTACTTCTTCGCCTCCTTTCAGTGGATTACGAACGAGGAAAGTACTCCTCTAGAATATAATTATTTCCATTTTTATTCAGCTGATGAAAACTGGTGTTCTTTTCGTTTAAGTTATAAACATACAAACCTGTTTAATAATGCATGGACATGCGTTACAATTAAATATAGTTGCTGTCCAATTATTTTATTAAAGTACGCTGGTTGAGTAATTGCAGTGATAAAATAGAAATTGGTCTTGGCTATTTCGTTTCGCGATTGATTTATTTTTTGCTTTCTTTATTTTTCTTTCTTTAATTAATACGACTCAACTCCACTCAGATTTACTAGTATTGCTTCTCAGAAAATTTCAAAGACCATAAACTTCGAAATTACTTCAAGTTAACACATACGATCCATCTTTCACGTGGATCCAAGTTTCACATGGAATATCGCATTTAATCTGCTTATCAAAGACAATTTTCAATTTCGATGATCGGTAAATTAGAAATGTAGATATTTTAACGTATCACAAATACAGTACTTTACCAATTGTAGGTTTTAAATATTAACTCCGCTCAGTTGGTATAAAAATGAATAAAATATAAGGAACTATATCTACCAAAAGAAAACGTGTAATTTTAATTTGCTGTTCAATAATTTCCAATAACCAATTGATTTAATTGAAAAAATTGGATTTAAAATTTCATCAATACAATATAAAATTTTTAATGAAGGAAAACAAATAAATATTAAAATAATTATTGGAATGATTGTTCAAATAATTTCAGTAGTATGATTTTTTAATAAGAATCGATTTGAATGTGAATTTATAGATAAATTAAATAAAATTATTATAATTATTGATATAAATGATATAATTTGATATAAATGATATAATTGATATAATTGATAATAATTGATATAATTCGTAGATAAAGCAAATAAAATTACTATAATTATTAATATAATTACAATTATAATCATTATTAATAAATAATGTAGTGAAATTAAATTATCTGAATAAGGGGAATTAGAATTTTGAAAAAAATATATTTGTCAAGTTGCGATTTCTAATAAAAATTAAAGATCAATATTAACAGATTTTAAGTCTACTACACTTTTCTGTCTTATTAAATTATGTTAAAAAAGTTTTCATTTTATTATTTCACAAAATGAGTGATTTAATGGTGGAAAATTTATTAATCATTGATTAAATTTGATGATTGATGAAATCTAAATATAATATTGATTTAAAAAATATAAATATAATATTGATTAAAGCAATATAAATGTAATATTCATTAAAATTGATGATTGATTACTATAATATTGATTAAAATTGATGATTGATTAAATTTAACTATAATATTGATTACATATATTATAATATAATGTATAATTAAATTAATTGATGATTGATTAAATTTAACTATAATATTAATTGAAATTGATGATTGACCAAATTTAACTATAACTAGTCGTTTAGATAAAACTCTCTATCATAAAAAACCACCACAATGTTCCTCTTTCCAGCTAACGACGCGGTCATCGTCGATGATCGCAAATGGTTGGCGACCACTGACCAACGGTTACGAAGAAGCAAACATCGGGACCAACGTGTCCCCATCCAGCAATCTCGAGCGGAATGGTCCGTTGCACCCTGTGATGAGCAAGCTTCAAGAGCACATGGCCAGCTCAGAGAAGCTGAAACCGCATCGAAAGGGTAAACCAACCTACCACGAATACAATCCACCCAGTATATTAGGCAGCTTCACGGTTCTGGGCCATGGTACCCCAAAAATCCGCGAGGAGGCTCCATCTGGCCATCACCACGCGACCAAACACATCGCCTCAGAAACTCAAGAGTACTCGTTCCTGGTTCCACCACCAAGAGACGCGTATCGCTTCGACCTGGACCAGAATCGCAAACCCATCTTGCGAGACAACTCTGCGTATCTACGACAGCCTCAGTTCAATCCTCACGCAGTGCATCAGTCACCAGACCCTGTGAAAGCAGCCACGTACTTCATAAAAGGGTACACCTCGACGACTAACCCACCATCCTCGCCAGCAACGTCCAAGAACAGACACTACGCAGAGCCCTACGTGCCACAATTGCTGCACCCACCCAGGTACCAAGCGAAGCCATTCGAGTCGCTGAAAGTCACCAACAATGCGAAGCCTTACTTCCAGCCACCTGGTACGGCGCTGGCTAACGATTTTGGGAAGGACAAGAGGCTGAGCGATTATGATCATAGACAAGGATACGAGAAGTACCCTGGACAGAGTCACAGTGAGCATGGTAATGGTAATGGGAATTTTTTTGGCCAAACGAGCCATCCGTCTAACTCTTACAAGACTTCGTACGAGAGGGACCCAGCGTTCTTGGTCCACGAGAGCCATGAAATTAGTTACATCACTCCTCCGTCTATCTACAACCCTTTCAGCAACTTCAGACCTTCGTTGCCTTATGAAACTCTTCTGCCACCTGATGTATTCTCCTCGTCTACGCCAACACCCACCACACCTCGCACTCAGGAACAGAATAAGTATCAGCAGCAGCCTGGAGACGTCGTGCAGAGTTACAAGAGGCCTGGACAGAGTACCACGGTGAAGCAGACGGAGAATGGTAATGGACAGAGCGAACTTCTGCCCACTGCAGGTATTGGTAACACTTATTACGTGTCAGAGTCGCAGGATCTCACTCCACCGCCATCTGCTTGGCCAGCACCGAAGAACAAGTACACTTCAGACATAAACGAGGTTCTCCCTAGAGTAAATGCACCGTCTAAGTTTAACCAGGAGTCCATAGTGTCGAACCAGATCCCACAAGTTCCAAAAGTGGTCTACGTTAGCCCTCAAGCGCAACAACCGCAGTACCAAAGCTCAGTTCTGCCGATTGATATTCGACCAGAGAATGTGGAACCTGAGTTCGAGACTCCAGAGAGTATATCGTTGAAGCATTTCAACGAACAACAGTATCTGATCCAGCAACAGTTGCTGCAGAGGGATCGACAGAGGCTGGCGGAGCAGGAGAGGCAACAGCAGTTGGAGATCGAGAAGCAGCAGCAGGAAGAGCTGAAGAAGAGGCAGGAGGAATTGAGGCGGTTGCTGGCGCAGCAGAAGGAAGAGGAAGAGGCGAGGTTGGCTGCAGAATCTGCGAAGAATCAGTCGGAACAGTTGGCCAAAATCACTGAAGAGCAGTCTCCGTATCAGCTGGTGGGATACGAGGCCCCCAAAGTTACCACGGAACAGGCTCTAATTATTACTGAGCAGAGCGATCTTGGCGAACAACCAAAGGTTCAACAGTCTCAGGTAATTTTTTATGGAAGCAGACAGTTTTATACAATATTTGGCTATCGTGGAACTTCTGACTAGGAGTGGTGAACGTTATTCAGACTTTATTTATGAGATTGGGGTCTCAGAATGAACGTTTATCGCTCCTGTTCAAAGAAATTTCCAGAGAAACCAAGTCTGATTCCTCTTTTCTTCCAACTTTGCTTCGAACTCAGACCTTCAGGGTTTCACTGAAGTTTCAAACTTTCATTGCAGGTAGTGCAACCAGACTACGTGGTCTCAGAGAACCCTGTCACCCAGAGCCACCAGTACCAAGATCATCCAAAGCCTCAGCAAGAGCAGATCAGTTATCGAGAGCAGCAAACGGACCTGCGACCTTACAGACCTCGCAAGCCATCTCGCGAGCAATATAGAAGACGCAAGCCAAGCACAGCTGCGTACGAGCCAACCCCAACAGAAGCTCCCATCGAGATTCCAGAAACCTCTGTGCCAGTGACATTGCACATCGAGGAGGTATCCTTGCAGACAACCACACCAGAAGCAGCGACACTCGCGACAGTGAGCACGCAGAAGACCAGAATTCGAAGGCCAGGTTCTCCACTGCGTCGAAGGAGGCCAACGACGACCACTTCTGAACCAGAGACCGTACAGGACGTAGAGGACTTCCTGAAGTACGACAGACCAGAGGAAGTGGTGCACCAGGTGGACGTGTCGAAGAGAAGGAGGATCAAACCGACGCAGACGACGTACGAGGAGTCAGTGACGGAGAAGAAGGCGAACATTCGAAAGAGACCTGGTCACAGGAACAGGGTAAACCCTGGAGAGCCATTCGAGGCTGAGATCGTCACAGAAATCGTTCACAATCCCAATAATCCTGTGAGTACGTACAAGAGCCCAACAGAGTCTATCCAACATTACAACGAGTACAACCAGTTCGTGACGAATCAACCGAGTCAGCAGTTCGAGTACACGTCGCAGCAGTTTGCGACAGTGGAGGAGCAGAGAGAAGACACGACGCAGACGGTGCCTGTAGAGTATTACACTGAGATTACGAAGACGAAGGTAGAGGAGGACTCGAGCAACAAGAGCTACAACCAGCAACAGGATGCTAGCGCGGTCACGAATATTCCTCTGGAGGACCTGTTTATCAGGACAGAAGGCAATTACTTTGACAGAGCTACAGTGGTGTCCTCGACCAGCAGCAGCGTGACCACCAATACAGATTTCAATCCAGTTGTAACCACGATTGCGTCGACAACTACGTCGACAACAGAGCAACCAAGCACGCAGTCTCCTTCTTTAAGCTCCTCGACGAGCAGACCTCACAAAATTCGACCAATCAGGTATGGCAACGCGACCAGACCAAGGTTCAGCATCAAGGACTACAAGAGTCGATTGGATTACAAGAGCAGACTGAACCAAGTCTCGAGTACTGAAGCGTCAGTGACACCAAGCACGCATACGAAGCAGAGAGGCTCTAATTTAAAGAGTCAGCTGAACCAACAGCAGCTGCAGAACGTGGAGAGTCTCAGAGAGACCACAGGCAAGTACAAGTACGTCTCCAGGATGAATTACAGGACATCCTCGACCAGTCCACTGACGCCAAAGGATCAAGAACTGTTGGTAGACGAGGGAGTCTCGTCTACGACAGAACGATCGAACCGTTTCGTGCCAAGGAGGAGGCCAGTTAACGGCAACGTGTACAGGAGCAGGATATCCGGGACCACGAGCAGTCCAAGGACTCAGAATCAATACGAAAACGAGGCCCAGTCGAAGCCAAGTACGGCCAGGCCAGAGAACGTGTTCTCTTCGTCAGTACGAAGGCGACCAGTGATGAAAAGCAGACCATCCTCGCAGAGAGAGAGCTCAACAGTGGCGTACCACGAAAGGAAGGAGACTGAGCCCACTGAAATGGCTGCAGAAGAAACCAGTTTCTACTCCTCTGTGACAACAGCAGGCACAACTAAAGTTGTTGTCAACGAGATCCCCGTTGAAAAGGAGGAAACCACCTTAACAGATGTCCCAGTTAGGCTGAACGTTAGCCACGAAGCGGAGGAAAGTGAAACTGGGCCCAGTTTTCACAGTGAAACTGAAAAACTCGCGGAACAGGTTCCCAGCAGCACCGCCAAAGTCGTGGACGAGAGCCAGCTGAAGGAAACCAGCGTTGCAGAGAACTATCCCACGATCAGGAACGAGGAAACGACCACGCAGAGCAACGAGAAAGAGGAGACGGCTAGCAGTTTTGGTCTTAGAACCGAGGACGAGGAGTTGTTCGCGAAAGCGTCGCAAAGCGTCGCTGACCTGACCAGTTCCGCGTCTGCTCTTTACGACAAGCCTGGAATGTTCAAGGCGGTCTCTCCTGACAGCAGAGTGGTCTCGTCGCACTTCAAGATACCCACAGACGAACCCACTCTGCCCATCGAGGCGTTCTTCCAAGAGTTCTCGAAGAGAAGTTAAAGGGAAATCGCCAAGTCTCGACTGATCTTCGTCTCGAGACTCTCTTCAACGGTTCTTGGAGGATGTTCGAGTCTTCTATTCGGACGAGAGACTATCGAATTTTGTTTACTCTGCTCCTTTCTCTTCTTCACGTTGTCCAATTAGCACCGTCTCCTGTAAATAATCAAGAATATCTGAAATCCACGAGGAAGAGTCGTTGTTCGACGACGAACAGGAACAATGATTTTTCCTTGGATTATAGTGGTGAGAAAATTCCAGGGAATTTTTGTAGGAATATCGTTGGATCAATTTTTATTTAAGTACTCTGTGATGGCATTCGTAGCTTCGCGGAAAAGCGTACCAAAAGTCGCACGTGTACTCCATTGGGTCTCATTTGAATTATTTTCACCCTCATTCTAGACGTATCTGCGTAAATAAATTATTTATTTAAAGCCACGTGACCATTTGATCGTTGGATGCTTGTGTTGAAGCATCAGTTATCGTAGGCGGTGGAGAATATTGAGAGGAATAATGGGTGCTACGAGATGTTCTGTAAATATAAATAATTGGAACGTTTGTAGCTGCGTTCCAAATTACATTTGTAATTCGATGCTCGAAGCTGAATGTTATTTAACACCTCTAATGGATGTGTATTAATTATAAAATACAAAATGCAGCCTCTCTGCTTGAAAATAGTTGTCACTTGTTTGTTAATGCATTTTCTTATGATTTTCTTGAATAATATTTTCTCTTTGGATCGGATAATCAGAAGAGTAATGAAACAATATGCGTAAAGTTGTTTTGCAATTTTTAATTGCATTGGTGCGCTGATCAGAAGATTCTCACGAATCTGACAACTATTTTCCAACAGACAAAATGCAATGAATGTGATTTTCTATTTGGAAATAAGTCGAAGATAAAAACAGAATATGTTTGATGCACAGAAAATTGTTTGCTTCAACGAGTCTGCTTTATCATCGATTATTAATTCATTTTTCTCGACTTATTTCTCTGTTAAAAATTGCTCTTTTCCACATCGAATGAAAATGTAAAAAGCGTTGATGTATCTTTCTCGTGCAAAACAGTGGGATAACGAATAAAGTCGGTGTATCGTATTATTTATATTAATTAAGCAACTTTACGTGTGTACACTGTAAATATATATATATATATAATATATATATATACAATAAATATAGTATATACATGAAATGTTTCAACAATTATTAGCACCATTATAGTTTATTGTTAAGAGAGAGATAAAACGTGATAGATTATAGGTCGAAACATATCCAAAAACTCAAAACTGAGATTCAGAACTGAAAACTTCAGATCTCATAGCTTCAAAGTTCAAAGCTACAACTCTAAAAGCTTCAAAACTGAAGGCTTCAACTCGCAAACCTTCAGATCTCAGAGCTTCAAAACTGAAAACTTCAGATCTCATAGCTTCAAAGTTCAAAGCTACAACTCTCAAAACTTCAAAACTCAAAACTTCAAATCTTAGAGCTTTAAAACTCAAAATTTCAGATCTCATATCCTCAACTTTCAAGCTTCAAAGTTCAGAACTTTAAATCTCAGAGCTTTGACTCTAAAAGCTTCAAAACTCAAGGCTTCAACTCGCAAACCTTCAGATCTCAGAGCTTCAAAACTGAAAACTTCAGATCTCATAGCTTCAAAGTTCAAAGCTACAACTCTCAAAACTTCAAATCTTAGAGCTTTAAAACTCAAAACTTCAGATCTCATATCCTCAACTTTCAAGCTTCAAAGTTCAGAACTTTAAATCTCAGAGCTTCGACTCTAAAAGCTTCAAAACTCAAGGCTTCAACTCTTAAACCTTCAGATCTCAAGAGCTTTAGAACTGAAAACTTTAGATCTCATAGCTTAGACTCTCAAAGCTTCAAATTTCAGAGCTTGAACATATATAGAGAGCATTTAAACTTTTTCCTTACCTTTACATTAATATTGCATGAATCTTTAAGTGCGAGCATCGTCAGATTAGTTTCATGCAACTATCCAACTTCTGCTATTATGTTAGATTAGGTTCAATGGCGGATCATAGAAAATGTTTAGCTACTTTATTTCAAAATTACATAAAAGCAAACGAACGTGTACAAAAAGTAAATAATTTATTCAATAACTTGATAAAATCCTAGAAGAACAAAATCAAACATTTTTCACTTACTTTAACCTAAATTGTTAGAAGTCCATTCTTCTTGTTTTAATTTGCGCGAGAAGATCAGTAATTTTCTTCTTAACCTCCAAATGATAACTGAAGAAATTTTTCTCCACGTGCATTTAATCTTTTCAAATTCATTGCACTTTTTGGAAAAGCTTTTATTGTTTTCAATATTGTAAAAGAAAAATTACCTTATTCTAACATGTTAAAGTCGACATTGCTCTCTTTCGCTTACAGCGTCGCGCGCAGCTTTCTACGTGCGCATGCGCACAGCTCTCTTTCGCTCAGTGTCGCGCGCAGCTTTCTGCATGCGCATGCGCACAGTTATCTTTCATTCGCAGCGTCGCGCGCAGCTTTTTACGTGCGCATGCGCACAGCTCTCTTTCGCCCGCAACGTCGCGCGCAACTCTTTACGTGCGCATGCGCACAGCTGTCTTTCGCTCGCAGTGTCACGCGCAGCTTTCACCATGCGCATGCGCGTAGCTCTCTACACGTGCATGCGCGCAACAATCAAAACACAGCATCATTTGAATTATGAAATGAAATTAACAATTCTATGCAAAGATTTTTTAATTATAATGTTATTATAATCTGTATATTTGTATTAGATTATAACATAACCTATACCTACATAATACCTGACCTATATGCTATGTACACACGTATAATACGTATCACTGTCATATTATGTTACTTTTATCAAACCTAACCTATATCTACGTAGTACGTAACCTATATGGTATTTATATACTGTACGTACAAATTAATTAATAATGATTAATAGAAAGTAGTTAATAATTTGTCTCTTAATTCTATCTTTTAGAACAAAACCAAATAAAAATTAACATGGCTAATATTTCAACGAAAAATGCAGCTGAAATTAAGTTACAAGGTTAGATTACTGTTTTTATTAAAAAGTACTTGCACATACGCTTTGCATTTAGAATTAAGATTGTTTTTACACTTCACTCTTTATTTCGTCCAATATGAATAAAATTAAGTTAAAGTATTTATCAAGATTGAAATATTTCTTTTAAAGGTACGCAAGCCATGGATGGCGTTAAACGAACACAAGGCGATAGGATGGAAAATGTAACGATTGATAAAAGTGAAACTAGGTGGACAAAATGTCGTCCTGGCGAAATGTTAATTTATCGTTCAACAAACTTAAAAATTTATTCCTTACGAAACTTAGAAAGCTGCAGTTTATCCAATTATTATGTATGAAACGAAGAATAAGAAGTTAGAAGGACTAATTTAAATGTAAACATGATTGTTTCTTAAGTCGCAGCGTAAAAGCTTCATGAAATGAAACTACTACCAAAACACAGCATCGTTTAAACTATGAAATGAAATTAACACAATTCTATGCAAAGATTTTTTAATTATATAAAGAAAGCTTATGCTTGTGAAGAAAGCTTAAAGAGAAAAATAGTCAGCTCAAATATAATTATTTTCGTCAACTTAATGGCTGAAGAATTTGCAAAATACAGAGGACAACGAATCTTCATTGTTTCTTAAGTCGCAGCATAAAAACTGGAAATGGAATTACTACCAAATGATATAAAGACAGTGGACAAAGATAGGTTCATGGAATGCGCTCGTAAGTCTATAGAAAGTAAGTTTTATAAAAGCTTAAAGAAAAAAGTAGCCAGCTCGAATATAATTATTTTTGTCAACTTAATAGCTGAAGAACTTGTAAAATAGAAAGCAGCACTTTACCAAAGAATCTTCGCAACGAATCTTCAGGAAGCAATAAGAAAGGCTTCTAAAAGATAGAACTATTATAAGTGATGTATTGCTCAAAACATACAAATATTTACATTTGTTTTGAATTATTTCACATAAAAAAGAAACGTATTTAAAAATTAAATACTTATCTTTTTTAGAACATTCAGTATTCTGCATGGAAACTTTGATTCCACTGAAACTTCTTCTTGCAAAGGACATAAATTATTAAGTACAAATATGTAAAATTTTTAATTCTATAAGTTCAATTATTAAGTGGCGTAGAAAATATTAATTTACAAAAGGAAATTAATATAACTGATCTAGATATGAATATACTTTCTGAAAAGACTAGAATAAGTAAGATTTCTATTAATATTTGGTTCCAAAATGTACATTTATATGTATATGATCAGTATACGTACGATCCAAGAGTCGTAACAATAATTTGAGGGATGCATAAGAAGTTAATTAATCTGGTAAAACATTTTCTCAATAGAACTCTACATAAATGTTAAACAACTGATTGTATTTTTTTTTATATATTTAATATTTTGCTCTAATCTATAGCTACTTATGACACTCAAAATACTCATATCAAGAAGATAAGATATAACTTACAATGCGATAATGAGAGCAGTCACAGCAATTGATGGCCAAATATTTCTTTCACAAAGTAATTAAAATATAACACGTTGCCCTGATTGTACCAATGAAATTAAAAAAATTTGAACAATTTTTTATTCTAACTTATTGAAGTAATTATTATATAATTCTGTACTTCTTTCAAATTGTACATTTTTAAAATTCTTGAAAGGTACCACATATTATTTTTATATTATAGAATGAGAAATTGAATGACAATCGATGGTGGTTTGTGTACAAGCATTGTGAAACTGCAGCATAATCAATAATATTTAATATAGTGAGTCCTTTTTCTTTCATTCTTCATTCTTAATGCCAGTAGCCATCCTCTAGTTTATGAAAAAGATACAAACATCTCTCATTTTAGCCACTAGCTGCCACTGACGCCAATAAAAACATAAATTACGCTAACAATTTCCCAATTACAATCCGACTAACAGTACACCAGTACGTATAACATTCTTTCTATCCAAAAACCAAAATCTTTGATGCGATTTGTTGTTCACTCGCAAGAAAATGAAAAGCATCAAACTTAATACTACAAAATATAACTTATAGAGTTTATACTACTTGTTTACCATTTATCTTAAAGCTTAGTGCCATGAGATGATATATTAATGAATTATATTTGTAGGAAAAAGCGTGAAATGTCCTAAACGAATAAAATTCAGTCAACTTCCGCGACATTCAGAGGCAAGTTTTGCGGCGCATAGTTCAATCGTTATTTAACAGGCTGCGAATATCAGCAGTTTAGTCGACGCTAAGCGGCCGTAGGTGTAGCATGTCTGTTATTATCAACCCTGAGTTTCGACGAGTCCCACGGATATTTTTATTCTCGCGTGCTCATCAGTTTCTCTCAGCGTGTCTCGTCCTTAGAGCGTCGAGGATGATGTCGATTGCACGATCGATCGCTAAAATTTGAGGAAAGGTGCGTCTGAAGAAAAATAAACATTGCTCTTTAATTCTCTTCGTCCTTTGTTCTTCGATTTTTTCATTGTTTATAGCGATAGACCTTGCACAACTATCAAGTAACAAGTCAGAAGAACGACAATTACTTGACACGACGCAGACGAAAGTCGTGTCGCATAGTTTGTAAATAGAAAGTGTATCTTCATCGAGTTATTCTCAGTTCTCTTTGTTGGACAGTGTGAATTGCTTGCTCTTCGAGTGGTACTGAAAAAAAATAGTCGTTCAATTTGTATGAAAATGTACGTACACGTGATTATCGTCGAGTAGTAATTGATAATCGCATAAATCACGTGAAAATGCATGGCTGCGAAGCGTGAAGAGATTTTCTGTCGAGTCGTCGAGGAGGAGAAGATGCTGGACGAGTTATTTATGTGATCTATTTTCACGCAAGTTGTGTTACCTTAGTGGCCTAAAAATATCAGTGAAATTTGATTAGGCACAGCTTGATGCCTTCGTTATTACCGATTTACAATACACGTACTATCTGTTTTGGTACGATTTAGCATTTTATTTGCTGGTTCTTGTTGCGAACGCGATAATAAGGGTATTTACGAATTGAAGAGAATATTATGCGTACGTAGGATATCGTGCTACAATAATAAAAGTATATTATATACATGTTCTATGTAATAAAATGAGAAATTAATTTTCTTCAAAATTCTTTAAAAAGTTCGAAGAATAACTAGTTTACAATTAAATTATATAATATACATTTTCTGTATAATAAAATGAGAAATTAATTCTCTTCAAAATTCTTTAAAAAGCTCGAAGAATAATTAGTTTACAGTTAAAGTATATTATACATTATCTATATAATAAAATGAGAAATTAATTTCTTATATAATAAAATGAGAAATTAATTTTTTATATAATAAAATGAGAAATTAATTCTCTTCAAAATTCTTTAAAAATTTCGAAGAATAACTAGTCTACAATTAAAGTATATAATATAATTAATTCTCTTCGAAATTCTTTAAAAAGTTCTAAGAATAATTAATTTACAATTAAAGTATATAATATACATGTTTTATATAATAAAATGAGAAATTAATTCTCCTCAAAATTCTTTAAAAAGTTTGAAGAATAACTAGTTTACAATTAAATTATATTATACATGTTCTATATAGTAAAATGAAAAATTAATTTTCTTCAAAATTCTTTAAAAAGTTCGAAGAATAACTAGTCTACAATTAAATTATAATGTACATGTTTTATATAATAAAATGAGAAATTAATCGTCTTCAAAATTCGTTAAAAAGTTCAAAGAATAACTAGTTTACAATTATATTATATTATACATGTTCTATATAATAAAATGAAAAATTAATTTTCTTCAAAATTTTTTAAAAAGTTCGAAGAATAACTAGTCTACAATTAAATAATATTATACATGTTCTATATAATAAAATGAGAAATTAATTCTCTTCGAAATTCTTTAAAAAGTTCGAGGAATAATTAGTCTACAATTAAAGTGTATAATATAATTAATTCTCTTCGAAATTCTTTAAAAAGTTCGAAAAATTATCAGTCTACAGTTAAAGTATATATTATACATGTTCTATATAATAAATTGAGAAATTAATTCTCTTCCAAATTCTTTAAAAAGTTTGAAGAATAACTAGTCTACAATTAAAGTATATAATATACATTTTCTATATAATAAAATGAAAAAGTAATTTTCTTCGAAATTCTTTAAAAAGTTCGAAAAATTATCAGTCTACAGTTAAAGTATATATTATACATGTTCTATATAATAAATTGAGAAATTAATTCTCTTCGAAATTCTTTAAAAAATTCGAAGAAGAAAATATTATGTGTATGTAGAATGCTATGCTACAATAATAACTAGTCTACAACTAAAGTATATTATATACATATTTTATATAGTAAAACAAAAATTAATTCTCTTCAAAATTCTTTAAAAAGTTCAAAAAGTAATTACATTATATTATATACATATTTTCTATATAATAAAAGGAGAAATTAATTCTCTTCAAAATTCTTTAAAAAGTTAAAAAAATAATTAAATTATATTATATACATATTTTCTATATAATAAAAGGAGAAATTAATTCTCTTCAAAATTCTTTAAAAAGTTCAAAAAATAATTAAATTAAATTATATACATATTTTCTATATAATAAAAGGAGAAATTAATTCTCTTCAAAATTCTTTAAAAAGTTCAAAAAATAATTAAATTATATACAATTTTCTATATAATAAAAGGAGAAATTAATTCTCTTCAAAATTCTTTAAAAAGTTCAAAGAAGAAAATATTATGTGTATGTAGGATACTACGCTACAATAATAACTAGTCTACAATTAAAGTATATTATATACATTTTTATTTATATATAATAAAACAAAAAATTAACTCTCTTCAAATTTCTTTAAAAGGTTCGAAGAAGTTCGCGTGGTACATCTCGTGATGGACAATAGGCCATTTAATTCGTTCGCGAGGAAGATCGAAAGAAGAAAAGTATTTTCGTCGTTAACTGAGGATAATGAAGCCAAGCGTTCTCTCAGAAAAAATTGTACACCCGTTAAAATCAAAGAAGAAAAAGCTGGAGACGAAATCCAGGTACAGTGTACTATTCTAATTATTTTCTGTTGCTTACACTTGGCTACAGAAATGTAATTAGCGATTTAATTAACATTTATTCCTTTCTTTTTCGATTTTGTAATATTTAATTGTTTAATTAAAAGGAAAATAATTTTTTTACGCAGGAATAAACTTAAATATTCGGATGAACTCTGGGAAATTCATTATAACAAGTATAACACAGGAGTAACATAATCTATATACTATTAAAACGTAACACAATCCATTGATCCCGTATTCCGTTATAATTAACGCGAATATCAAATTTCATTCATCACAATTGCTTTGCTTTTAAAATTAATGCACGCTTCTCGTTTGTTGCCTGATACATTATTACAATACACACTTACAGCTTGAATTTTTTACATTTTCTATTAAATAATAAAAGAAATAAAATGATAGAAGTAAAGGATTTTAAATTATTTCTTATTATTTCTTTTAATAATTAATTCTTTATTTCTTTTAATAATACACACTTAAAGCTTGAATTTTTTGCATTTTTTATTAAATAATAAAAGAAATAAAATGATATCAGTAAAGAGTTTTAAATTACACTTTGTTGTATATTGTGTGTCAATTTTTTATTTCCTTTAATAATTAATTTTAATTAATTATAATTAATTCTTTTTCAATAATACACACCTAAAGCTTGAATTCTTTACATTTTTTATTAAATAATAAAAGAAATAAAATGATATCAGTAAAGGGTTTTAAATTACACTTTGCTACACGTTCTCTTTCAATTGTTTTATTTCTTTTAATAATTAATTTTATTTAATTATAATTAATTTTTTATTTCTTTTAATAATACACATCTAAAGCTTGAATTCTTTATATTTTTTTCTGAATAATAAAAGAAATAAGATGATTTTAGTAAAGGGTTTTAAATTACACTTTGTTACATGTTCTCCTTCAATTTTTTTTATTACAATTTATTCCTTTTAATAATACACACCTACAGCTTGAATTCTTTTTACATTTTTTATTGAATAATAAAAGAAATAAAATGATATTATAAAGGGTTTTAAATCACACTTTGTTACATGTTCTATTTCAATTTTTTTAATTACAATTTATACCTCTTAATATTTTTAATAAAATATCTCTATCGGAATTATGTAATTATGAGTTATTTCTGTTATTATTAGAAAGAAGAAATATGTAAATTAAATATATTACAATTTTTGTACAATATATTGTATTAAATAATACTAATTAAGGAGCTAAACATTTTGTTATTACTACAAAAGAATAGTAGTTTAATTCATTTTTTATTTAACTACTATTGAAAACAGCCATAAAAATAAGTGCAATTATATACAAATTATATACAATTATTTCTTAAGAAATAATACAAATTATAATTTTATGCATTTTTGCAGGAATACGCAGCAACAACAATGAGCGAATTGCTGGGATGGTACGGCTACGATAAAGTGGACAGTGGTTGTACAAGAAGCTTAAATTTAGATCACTTTACATCTACGCCTAACATAAAGAATAGTCAAATATTACAAATGAATCGGAACATTATCTCAAGCAAGTTAACATTAAAATCCCCAACGGAAAGTGCGTCCAATTCAGTTTTTGATCTTTCCAACGTATCATTGTCTTATCCCACCAATAACGTAATATCAATGGATAAGCAATTAATATCGCCAGCCTTGACACTGAAACCAATATCTCTCGATTCTGCATCCAAGTTTCCGTATGAAAATTATTCAATCTCTTCTTGTTCAGGTACGGTGACGAAATATTGATTTATCTTAAGAAATTATTTTAAAAGTAATTTAATGAATTCTAATAAATGTATTATAATGTTACAGATAACATATCTTGTTCTTGGTGTGGTAGAACAACTCGAATACACGAATCAGAGAAGTCCAGTTCCCATTCTCGTAACACGATGAATGCTTTGGAACGCTTTTGCAGCGAAGCTTGTTTCGCAGCTGGCAGGAGAGCGGTTCTTAAACAAGCGAAAGCTTGTGATTGGTGCAGGCATATGCGAAATCCAATTACTCGTACTGATCTACAGGTATGCGTTAAGTATTGCAGTGATGCAATGATTGTAAAGATTCATTTTTGATACTTTATTTCCAATTAAAGTTGTAAATGCATCGTACTGTGTTATTATTAGAGATATGTGTTATTATTATTATTAAAAATATTGTAATAATCTCTTCTTTTCAGGACGGCGAAAGTCAACTTCAATTTTGCAGTGAGAAATGTTTAAACCAATACAAGATGAATATCTTCTGCCATGAAACGCAAACGCATTTAATGCTCCAAGGTTTAAACAATGTTTCTTTCCACGATACAGAGAAGAGTAGTCTAATAACACCAGAACTATGGTTTAGAAATTGCCAATCGCCATTGAATAATCCTACGGAGGCCACTTGTATAGCTGATACACATTTATCATCGTCTCTTCGCAGCAATAAAACAAGAGAAAAAGAAGAGAATGGTATCGAGAAATTAGTCGAATTGAATAGAAAAATATCTAGGAAAAGAGGATCGATTTGCATAAAAAAGTGTACAAAATCCAGTCCCTGTGACGAGAGCAAAAGCAACTTTTTTAAAGAAACCGATGAACCTAATAAAGAGAAAATTTTAGTAAACAAGAAGAAAGAATGCTGTCGTTTTCTAATTAATCGAGCTCGCTGCAAAGTGAACTGTTCAGAGAAATGCGAGATGATCTGCAATGATTTCAAGGAGTGTAACATGATGGACAGTGTGAATCACGATCATCAGAATAATAGCACATTTATGGAGCAGAACGTGCACATAAAAAATATAGAAAATTTAGGAAAAGAAGAACAGGATGCATCGAAGAGCATATTAGGCTCATCGCCATGGATTACAAATTTAACTATATCCATGATGCATCATGGAATTCCACGCCTCTCTAAATCTTGCACCAACGAATCTGGTAAATCAAAGTGCGAGGAAGAAATTGGCGCATCTTCAAGAACATCGTCATCCAGCCAAACAGAGTCGTTTCATTCATTGCCACCAACGGTTCTGCCTTCTGTTACAGTTCTACTTCCGTATCCTGTGCCCATACCAATACCAATACCGATTCCAATCCCGATTCCTGTGCCTGCAACGATTTTTAGTAAATTAATAGCCGATAAAGGGAGCTCTGTAGATGTTAAGGACTCGAAGTGTAAAACCGTGGACTGTAACGACTCCATAAGAAATAAAGATTCTGTGCCTGACTTGCCACAAATTACTAAAATAGCTGCAACGATGGAGAAAATGTCGGATAAGATCTGCTCCCCAGCTTCGTCGACTTCGAGCACCAACGACGAGGGCGATGGTAATTTATGTAAATTAAAACAGCATGCAAAACCTACGAGGAAAAGGAAACATTCGAGTAAAACTGTTGGCGATGGGAAAAGGAGGAATAAATTTATAGCAACGTAAAAGACAGTTTATAAAAATATATTTTTTAATAAAATGTATATATATTGTTAGAGAACATTTTTATTTGTAATTTATAGTTTTATAGAGTAAGATATGTAAGTGTAATATCAGTAAACGAAAGAACTGTTTTGTTTTCATGTTACACTAGAATTTTTATTTAATAATCAATAAGTCGATTTTCTTTTTAATTGACACACAGATTGATTTAAGTAATAAAAGATGCTCTTTAATTTATATTTTTTTTACGATTATTGATTAACATAAAAACTGCAGGATTAGCTTTATTTTAGTAATTGATATCTAATATCAAATGCGAATGGAATTTAAAGAAATATAATTATCTTCTCTCTTTTGATGTTTAAATACGCAATTAATCAAATAATACAAAGAAGAGGATAATGTTTCGTGTGAAGAAAGAAAAATATAATGATGCGTAACAAATTCTACGCATTTCTTACATCACAAAATTCTTAACATACTTTTTACAAAGTTGTTTTTATATTATAGTATTATTGCAATTATATCATAATACAATTATAGTTAAAAAGTAAAATTGTAATCATAGTATAATTGCAATTAAAAAATAAAAGATATAATTATATTATAATATAATTGTAATGAAAAAACAAAAATTATAATTATATTATAATATAATTGTAAATAAGAAACAAAAATTATAATTATATTATAATATAATTGTAAATAAGAAACAATAAAAAATAATGCCAAGAAGAGGATAATGTTTCATGTGAAGAAAGAAAAATATAATGATGCGTAACAAATTCTACGCATTTCTTACATCACAAAATTATTAATATAATTTTTACAAAGCTGTTATTATATTATAGCATTATTGCAATTATATTATAATACAATTGTAATTAAACAGTAAAATTGTAATTATATTGTAGTATAATTTCAATTAAAAAACAAAAATTATAATTATAATATAATTTCAATTAAAAAACAGAAATTGTAATTATAATATAATTGTAATTAAAAACAGAAATTGTAATTATAGTATAATTGTAATTAAAAAAAAAGAATTATAATTATATTATAGTGTATAATTGTAATTAAAAAATAAGAATTATAATTATATTATAATATATTTGTAATTAAAAGACAATAAAAAATAATACAAAGAAGAAGATAATGTTTCATGTGAAGAAAAAAATAGTAATGCGTAACAAATTTTACGCATTTCTTACATCAAAAAATTATTAACATACATCTTACAATGTTGTTATTATATTATATAGTATAATTGCAATTATATTATAATACGATTGTAATTAAAAAGCAAAAGTTATAATTATATTATAATATAATTGTATTGGGAAAACAAAAGTTATAGTTATAATTTTAATATAATTATAACTAAAAAACAGAAGATATAATTATAATATAATTGTAATAAAAATAAAAGATTATAATTATTTTATAATATAATCGTAAATAAAAACAAAAATTATAATTATATTATAATGTAATTGTAATTAAAAACAAAAATTATAACTATATTATAATATAATTCTAATTGAAAACAGAAATTATTACTATATTATAATACAATTAAAATTAAAAATCAAAATTTTAATTCCTTCGTAACATTATTCTAATTAAAAATGAAAATTGTAATCAGGTTGTAATGTAAAACGAATATTTAATACGAATGTGACAAAAGACATCAATTACATAATTCAATTCTACCGCGCACGCGAGTAGCTCCAACTGCGCATGCGCGGCCACTATGCACGCTACATCTGACGCTGTCTGCGCAGTTGCTGTCGGCACGTCTCACGTGCGACATGTTTTAACTTAGTAGATTGGATTTTTTGATCTGTTCACTCCAAAGTGCATAAATTGAGTGTTAAAAAAGTGTGAAACACTTTTTACATCGTCTGCTGTGTCTTAAAATATGATTATACAACATGGTGTCGTATCCATCGATTAACTTAGTAGATTTAATTATCGACGAGGTCGCATTGGAAGGGTTAGACGGCATTACTATAGAAGGTATGTTTGTGTAAACATTATAAACATTAAAATAAACAACAAATTTAATAATCACTACTTAAATGAATTTCTCGTCAGTATTTAGTAGAGACAATTTAGGTTAAGTTATCTTAAACGATCAATTTAGGTTTGATCAATTAGTTAATTTAATAAATGGACAGCATAATGTGCAGAAGACACAATGATAAACTCATTGTATGTCGAAAAGTAATTAGCCATAACTAAAAGTAATGTGCACATAATTTTCATTTTTTAATTGAAAATTGTATTCTTTGACAATGTATTTGTTATTTAAGCAATATTTTGTTGTTTGTTAATGTTAATACGCTGATGCGATGAGTATTTGACCAATTCTTTATGTTTTAATTGAAAATTGTATTCTTTGTCAATGTATTTGTTATTTAAGCATTATTTTGTTGCTTGTTAATGTTAATACGCTGATGCGATGAGTATTCGACCAATTCTTTATGTTTTAATTGAAAATTGTATTCTTTAACAATGTATTTGTTATTTAAGCAATATTTTGTTGTTTGTTAATGTTAATACGCTGATGCGATGAGTATTCGACCAATTCTTTATGTTTTAATTGAAAATTGTATTCTTTAACAATGTATTTGTTATTTAAGCAATATTTTGTTGTTTGTTAATGTTAATACGCTGATGCGATATTTGACCAATTCTTTATGTTTTAATTGAAAATTGTATTCTTTGTCAATGTATTTGTTATTTAAGCATTATTTTGTTGCTTGTTAATGTTAGCATGCTGATGCGACGAGTATTTGACCCTATGTGCACTTATTATGGTTCGATAGCCCAAAATGGAGCGACGATAAACTTAACATACATTTTATAATAAAAGCATTATGATATGATAATGTTAACACGCAGGATGCGCTGTATTATCTTTCAGCTGGTGCCAGTATTCTAATTTAGACCCAACTTTCCTCTAATATTTACATATAATGAATATAATTGTCATCATTAATGTTTATATATAATTTTGTTCACTTTCAGCACTATGGTTGCGCTTAGCGAATCGTCTTCACAATCCTCTACCATTCTCGAAAGCGTTCATGGTTCAAATATGGTCGGTGTGCGTGAAGATCAGAGAGTTTGCGTTCTACGAACTGGAGACCGCGAGAGAGCCGCTGGTGATCTTCAACCGCTACGAATTTGTGGATCCTGATTTAGGTATAATATTAGAACCAGTAAGTGTTCTGAGAGAAATATACGTAGATTTAAGTATTGCCTGGGTAGCGAGAGTTGATATGCAAATTTAACACCAACCGATTATTGACTTTACCAAAGTAGACATTACAAAATGGAAAAAGGGAACAGTTTTCAAGCAACGATCGATTCACATATTAATTCTGGCTATCTGAACCTTTCGTGAACTGAAAGAGATACAAGAAATATTATGTATTTGTGTAGGAAAACGTATTGCCCGACATATATCCTCATTGTCCAATATATGATGCTGCGAACGATATTAAAGGCTCCTGTTCAACATACCACACTCGTAAAGATGTTACGCAACTCGTAAGAAGTCTCAGCTTGGACGAGGCAACCACAACGTATGGACAGAAATTAGTTATCGTTGCATCACAGTCTGCCAGAAATCATGCACTGATGGGAGACGAAGTATCACCGATACTTGAATTAAATGTGATACAGTATTGTTTTCTGGAACGAGTAGGAAGGTCGCGATATCATGGCGAAGTTACACAAGGAAAGATCAGTCTGAACGCATTAAAAGAGGATCCGAAGAGTTTATTTTATCATCGGAAGTTCTTGCTGCGCCACAAGTTGATTACGAAGCAGATGCATCATCAGAAAAGCGGTAGCCACAGTTGCAATGGAAGTCTCCTGCATCTTCCAAGATTTTTTGTCGAAAGAAAACCAAAGATAATGTTCCTGGCGGAAGAAGTCATAAAAATTCTCAAGTCAAAACCAAATTGTGTCGCAGAGTACGATGAAATAAAGCGTAAACTGCAAATAGAAAATTCCATAAAGAAATTGTTTAGAACTTCGTTTTTCCAAAAAGTAGTTAAAACAGACATTGTAAGTGTTATGTAAAATAAACATTGTAAGTAATTGTAATTAACAAATGAAAAATAAATGAAAGGTGTTGGTACTTTTGAACAGAGAGTACCGTACAGGACTTTGTATCCAAACGCAACGCCAGCAGAGTGGCAGAAGAAGAACGAACCATCGAAGGAGAAGAATATCAAAGTAGTACAGTTATTATCACCAAACATTGATATCATCGAAGCGTTAAATAAAGAAGAAATACAGGAAGAAGAAGAACCTCAAGGTTTGTCGAACTAGATATTCCATTAGAACTTAGCTCGAATACCTTTCGATTCTTTCTTTATTCTAAATTCTGTTTCCAGAATTAAATATCTCGTGTCACAAATATAGCGTACCATATCTGAAACAAGCGAATACAATAATCGAAGCTGAAAGAAGCGATGGCGTGTGCCAAGGAAGTCTGGCAAGAATAATGGGCCTGACAAAGCTGCAATCTCGAACGATATTGCGAAACGTGGTCAAGGCAAACATCGTCGCCACTTATATGAACGATATGGGCAGGCAAAGGCTCGCCAAGTACGTATCGAAAAAGTACGAGAAGGGTAGCAAGCTGAGCAAGCAGTTCAAGAAGGAGATGCACAAGATCAAAGAACTTACGAAGCAAATAGCGACTGAAAGCGACAATTTGGAGAAAAGTAGAATGATTATTAAACAAGAAAATAGCAATAACGATGATAAAGAGACTGTAGAAGTGGCGACCAAGCCCAATATAATTAATAACAACGATAACGAGGAAGTTAATGACATTGTGGAGAAAGAAGAGGACTCGAAAGTCGCTACAGTGGAATTGCAAAAGCTATTTCATATTGTTAATCGAGTATTATACAAATATCGCATAACGAAGCGGGCAAACAGGTATAAACGCACGTTTTCTAATTACTTGTCGGAGAAGATTAATGAAGTTCATAAGAAGGAAGAGACATTGCGGCCAAGTAGCATATTGCTGCAAATTTCTGAGTTGTCTAAAAATGAGAAAGCTGCGGCTGCGAGTAAAAACATCAAAGTTGAGTTGACAGTTTTAGAATCAACGAACGATGGTAAATCAGAGAATGAAGGATATGGATTCATGGAAGGTGTGCAGAATGAAAAGAAATTTGGAACCAATATCACGTACAGATTGCTGCGAAGAGCTAATATGATTATAGAATCTGTTAAGGAGCACCAAGTTATCGATGATATTACAAAGTTGATGAAAGTAAGGGAAAATATGGTTCATATTTCAAAAAATTTTATTTAATATTTATCGATATTAATTAAACATAAATATTAACATTAATATTATTTAATTAATATTATTCAATAAACATTAATATTATATTAATTAAACATAAGTACTAACATTAATATTTATGTTTAATTAGTATCAATGATATAACAAAGTTGATAAAAGTAAGAGACAGTTTTGTTTCATATTTTAAAAAATTTTATTTAATATTTATCGATATTAATTAAACATAAATAAAACATTAATATTATTTAAGAAGCATTAACATTATATTAATTAAACATAAGTGTTAACATTAATATTTATATTTAATTAATATCGATGATATAACAAGGTTGATGAAAGTAAGAGAAAATATTGTTCCAAATTTTTTAAAAATTTTACTTAATATTTATGTTTAATTGATATCCATGATACAACAAAGTTGATGAAAGTAAGAGAAAATTTTGTTTAATATTTAAGATAAATTTTATTTAATATTTATGTTTAATTAATATCAATGATATAACAAAATTGATGAGAGTAGGTGAAATTTTTGTTTCATATTTTAAAAAAATTTTATTTAATATTTGTCAACATTAATTAAACATAAATATTAATGTTAATATTTATGTTAATATTATGTTATTAATGTTAACATTTATGTTTAATTAATATCCATGATACAACAAAGTTGATGAAAGTAAGAGAAAATTTTGTTTAATATTTAAGATAAATTTTATTTAATATTTATGTTTAATTAATATTGATGATATACCAAAGTTGATCAAAGTATGAGAAAATTTAATTTAATATTTAAAAAAAATTTAATTTAATATCAATGATATTACAAAGTTGATGAAAGAAAGAGGAAATTTTGTTTAATATTTGTAAAAAATTTTATTTAATATTTATCGATATTAATTAAACATAAATATTAACATTAACATTACTTAATTAATATTACTTAGTTAATATTGTTCAATAAACATTAATATTGTATTAGTTAAACATAAATATTAACATTAACATTATTAATAATTTAATTAATATCGATGATATAACAAAGTTGATGAAAGTAAGAGAAAATTTTGATTATTATTTAAAAAAAATTGTGTTTAATATCTATGTTTAGTTAATATCGACGATATAACAAAGTTGATATATAAAAATTTGTTTCAAAGTTGATATATGAAAGTAAGAGGAAAGTTTGTTTTAATATTTAAACAAAATTTAATTCAATATCGATGATATAACAAAGTTTATGAAAATAGAAGAAAATTTGGTTTAATATTTAAGAAAAATGTTATTTAATATTTATGTTTAGTTAATATCGACGATATAACAAAGTTGATATATAAAAATTTCTTTCAAAGTTGATATATGAAAGTAAGAGAAAAGTTTGTTTTAATATTTAAACAAAATTTAATTCAATATCGATGATATAACAAAGTTAATGAAAGTAAGAGAAAATTTTGTTTTAATATTTAAACAAAATTTAATTCAATATCGATGATATAACAAAGTTTATGAAAATAAAAGAAAATTTGGTTTAATATTTAAGAAAAATGTTATTTAATATTTATGATTAGTTAATATCGACGATATAACAAAGTTGATATATAAAAATTTGTTTCAAAATTGATGTATGAAAGTAAGAGAAAAGTTTGTTTTAATATTTTAACAAAATTTAATTCAATATCGATGATATAACAAAGTTAATGAAAGTAAGAGAAAATTTTGTTTTTGACATTTAAACAAAATGTAATTCAATATCGATGATAGAACAAAGTTAATGAAAATGAAAGAAAATTTGGTTTAATATTTAAGAAAAATGTTATTTAATATTTATGATTAGTTAATATCGACGATATAACAAAGTTGATATATAAAAATTTGTTTCAAAGTTGATGTATGAAAGTAAGAGAAAAGTTTGTTTTAATATTTAAACAAAATTTAATTCAATATCGATGATATAACAAAGTTAATGAAAGTAAGAGAAAATTTTGTTTTAATATTTAAACAAAATTTAATTCAATATCGATGATATAACAAAGTTAATGAAAATGAAAGAAAATTTGGTTTAATATTTTAAAAAAATGTTATTTAATATTTATGATTAACGCAGATGATACACGAAGAGGAGGACAAAGAGGGATACGATGTAAAGATCGACAAGAAATCTGTACTGAGACTGTTAAAAAAACTATCTAAGGATAATTTAGTGAAACGTATAGGAATAAATCTGAGTGGATGTGGCAGAGAGAAACATATGACATTTATATGCGACCCAAATATCGACATCGACAGTGCTGTTATTCAATCGGTTATAGAGCAAGTAAAATTGAAGTTCTATTTAGCGATCACTCAGAAGCCTAAATTATCAATGAAACAGCGAAATATCGAGAATTGCGAGTCCAACAAAAATGAGAACGATGTTACGAATAAATCTGAAAACGACCAATCCACTGCAGCGATGTTAAAATATAAATGTGGTCCTGTAAGTTTTATGTATTCGCATAATTTGTAATTACATCGCTTTATTGTGCTTAATTTACAATTACATCGCTTTATTTTGCTTAATTTACGATTACATTGCTTTATTTTGCTTAATTTACAATTTCATTGCTTTATTTTGTTTAATTTACAGTAACATCGCTTTATTTTACTTAATTTACAATTACATCGCTTTATTTTGCTCCATTTACAAGTACATCGCTTTATTTCGTTTAATGCACAATTGTATCGCTTTATTTCGTTTAATGCACAATTGTATCGCTTTATTTTGCTCAATTTAGAATTTGCATTGCTTTATTTTGCTTAATTTACAATTAAATCGCTTTATTTTGCTTAATTCACAGTTACATCGCTTTATTTCGCTTAATTCACAATTACATCGCTTTATTTTGCTCAATTTAGAATTTATATTGCTTTATTTTGCTTAATTTACGATTACATCGCTTTATTTCGCTTAATTTACAATTATAGCGCTTTATTTTGCGTTTTTTACAATTCCAACGCTTTATTTTGCTCAATTTTAGGATTACATCGCTTTATTTTGCTTAATTTAGAATTACATCGCTTTATTTTGCTTAATTTACAATTTACAACGCTTTATTTTGCTCAATTTACATTTATATCGCTTTATTTTGTTTAATTTACAATTAAATCGCTTTATTTTGCTCGATTTACAATTTACAACGCTTTATTTTGTCCAATTTGCAATTTACATTGCTATATATCGCTTAATTTACAAATACATCGCTTTATTTTGCTCAATTTACAATTACATCGCTTTATTTTGCTCAATTTACAATTACATCGCTTTATTTTGCTGAATTTACAATTACATCGCTTTATTTTGCTTAATTTACAATCACATCGCTTTATTTTGCTCAATTTACAATTTACATTGCTTTATTTCGCTTAATTTGCAATTACATCACTTTATTTTGCTCAATTTACAATTACATCCCTTTATTTCACTCAATTTACAATCACATCGCTTGATTTTTTATTTCAGAGAGTATCAAGAAAGTATGGATACAGCCCAAAGTTCATTCGCATGCAAGTCCTACACATCTTCTTATTTTACTTAATCTACGAACACCCTGGCGAGCAAACATTTTCCAAGGAGGAGCAGATAAAAGTCCTGCGAAACAACTTCAACATCACAGAGGAGTTGATCGAAGAGTTCAGTACGATTTACACCAAAGACGTTAGCTGGAAAATGTTTGTACCGCCTCTGCCACAATACACCGGTGAGTAATCTTTCCGCATTAATCAAATCTCAACTCTTAAAGCTATTTTTACGTAATAAATCTAATCAGAAAAGACTACGATTCTTTAGGCTGGCCTCGAGGGTGGACATTGATGTCTGACATTCTGCTACGGCTTCCTCTATCCATATTCCTGAAGATCCACTACATATCCTTCTTAATACCTGACATGGAGCAGTACGTGAACCATCCAATTCGCAAGCATTATCTGGTCAGAGATCTGCCTCTGGACATTCGAAACTCCCTGCTGGACGCGCGAAAGTACATATTCCACATCCACGAGACAGTAACAAGGCTGTGCTACTTTGGATTGGTGCAATTTGGTCCTCAGAAGCTGAAAGAGAAGGACCAAGTCTTCATCTACCTGAATCGTCGCACAGAGCTGATGGACACGACTTCGTCTGCCCCCAGTTACCACATAATCGAGGACAAATCTTATCCAGTGATGAAGTACAACTTCGACGAGATCCAGACAGTGGAGAAGTATTGGTACGACCTGTGGAACACTTGCATCAACACGCCATTGGGTGGTCGACTCGTCGTGCAAGGAAAAGACATAGTGCTGGAAGATTTGGGCAAGAAAAGCGACATGTTGCAGGCATTGGTGGCTCGCAGCCCTGAAGAAGCTGTGAGAATGGACATTGGCAAGGTTCCAGGTGATCGCAAGGGTGCTGCAGGCATCGACTCAGCCTGCTTCGCTCATCTGAAGAGAAACTGGAGCTGGGCGTTCAGCAGCAGCAGTTTAGAGGTTCAGCAATCGAAGACCAAACGCAAGAGCATCATCTACGAGAGAGACGCGTACCTCTCGAAAATCAAGGCTAGTCCTATTCGATTCACTGAGTTTCCAGGTTTCAAGACAGTCTCAGGTCCCACGTCTTTAAACGCGACTGAGCTGAGGAAGAAAGCTCAGACCAAGAACGAGAACATTGACGAACAGAAGAAATACGAAGCTCTGACGAACCAACGAAGCACCAAGCAGAAGTCTTACGTGAGACGAGTGCTGCCTCGCAAACGAAGCAGCAAACGAAGGATTAAGTACGACGAGGTCGACTACAGAGCTCTGCAACGGATGCACAAATTGAGGGTGGACTGGGAGCCACACGAAGACAAGATCCTTTTAATTTGTAAGGAAGCTATGGTGTACCTCTGTCCAAACCCTCGTAAACAGGTGATCACGTTTTCAGCGGTCAGAGACGTGTTGAGGACGTACTCGTACAGCTCGCACAACAAAACCTCGAGAGCTTGTCAGCGTCGACTTTTGTACATGCTGAAGCAGCAACGAAACGTGAACAAAGTCGCACTGGGTGTCGAGGAGCTGAAACAGAACTTCTTCTTGAAGAAACGATTCGGTGGGGTCGTCGAGAAGCTCAAGGAGAGGATAAAGAACAGCCACGAGCTCGAAGAACAGGTCACAGAGGAGTTTAAGTCGTTGGTCGCTTACATCGTGAAGAAGTACTACGACATTTCGCAGGCTGAGTCTCAGGAACCACTGCCAGTCCCTTCGACAGCTCAAGGTTTCAATTTATTTTACAAAGTCGTGTATCCCACGAAACCGTTCTACAATCGTGGCTTCACCAAAGACGTGAGAACTGTAAACGACATCCATTCAGCTGTGATTAATTCTGTTATCCACAGCTCGATGTGCTGTGGAAAGGACAGAAGGTCCTGGGCGTATCAGCTGTTCAAGATCTACCAGCAATACCCTGAAGTTCTGCTGAGAACAGCCATGGCGAAGATCTGCAGCGACCAAATGGTGACGATTAAGAAGAACCAATTAACTGCTAGAAGAAAATACGGGAATTATATGCCAATGAGCAGCTCTCAGTACCAATTGAGCAACAATTACGTTTACAAATTCCACACGAAGTGGCCGTACAGCATTTTCTCAGAGTCGTACGACGTTTTTTTCAAGCTCAGCAGTTGGTTTTGTGCAAACGATTCGAGAGAAGGCTCTGATAACTTCAATGGAATCGAAGTTCTGCCAGTTACTGGTGGTGTTATAGCTGCGATACACGATTATATCATTCGAGATCAAATAGATTTCGACGTAGAGATACCTGACCAAGTGATAATGCTCGATCCAGCGTTGCAAGAGAAGGACGAGACGTATTTCAGGATCGCTCAAAGGTACCAGGACGTGTTAGCGGGTTTAGATAACTTGAAGTTCACTCAAGAGTCCTCCTTGCAGAGCAACGAGGCTTTGAGCAGCCTCGAGCAACGCGATGGCAAACAATTCGACCCTGAAGTTGATATTTTGCAGGACAACGACACGCAGAACGTCGATGGAGACGTTTTCTCAGACTTGGACGCTGAGAGGAACACGGAAGAACGCGAGAAAAAGGATCCTGAGGACGAATTGAACGACGATGATGAACAGAACGTGATTAAGTTTCAAGATGGGACCAAAATCGTGCTGGACAAGGACGCTGTGAAGCGTTTGATGGTCTGCGATGATGCACCAACGACTGAAACAGAAGAAAACAAGGCACAGAATGAAAATTGTAGTTCTGTAACGGATGAAACTGTTTCAGAGTTGAAGAATAAGACTCAATATCTGAAGTCGAACGTGGATCTGCGAGATAAATTGATTACATCCAGAAATAAGAGGCAAAGAGCTGACGATGAGCAGAGAGAGTTGGACGAACCAGTGAAGAAACGCAAGAAAGTGGAAGAAAATTCCATTGAAACATCGAATAAAGCTGATTTATCGAAATGTTCAGACGTTGAAATGGTCGAAATTCACGACTCCAACGTCAGCAACGAAGAAGCTGCTTCGAGCAAGGACTGCGAGGCTGCATTGCAGTCAAAAAAGAAGAACGAAAGAGCTTTCACGCGAGTTAGCGACATCTTAAAGCGCAATCCAGTGGAGCAGAGGTACTTGAACTCTTATTGCAAGATCGACGATTCAGATTTGCACAAAAGGTACACTCGCATTGCTCTGTTGAGGATGAGAGAAGAATTGAGCGAGCTCACAGTCGCAGACAGCCACCACGCTCACGAATACTTCGTCGTGAACATGTTCAAAGTGTATTACTCTTTGTATCGATCAGACACTAAAAATAGCGAAAACGAGACCTTCAAAGATCTTTCGATGCCTCCAGATTTGGTGCCTTTAAAATTGAACGCTGTAAATGATTTGTTAGAAGAGATTAGCAGGTTCTCAGTTTGCCCAATGAACGACAGTTCTTATAACGATTTTAAGAAGAATCTGGATAAAGATTTGGCTGTCGACTCGAACGATTTGGACGAAGTTTACGAGTTTGTTCGCGATAAGAAAGAACTTGGCGCCAGTATTCAAGAATTAATAGTAAGTAAGAGCTTGCAACGTTTGATAATCCTTTTTTTTTTCTTTTTGTGTTGCGTAAAGAGAGTTCAAAGGCTTCTGTTCTGTCGCAGGATGAATTCGAAGAGAGATTAGGAGAAGGTTTGTACAGAATCGTCTCAGTTCTAACTGAAAACCGCTTCTTCTTGCGAGCTGGCGTCGCGACTGTTCGATACGTTCACCATCGATACGCAGACTCCTGGGTGATTCATTCGTACAAAATCTGTCGTCTCGAAAAGGAATCTCTCACGCCAGTGCCCAAAGGAACTGTGTACGCGACAGAGTCCAAAGAAATATTGAATAAAGACAATGCAACGAACACTTGCGCAGAGTCCAATAAAAATTCTGGCTCGTTGAATGCAAACGAAGAGGATTGTCAGACAGAATCGAAGGATAGAAATGAAAATTCTGATAAAGACACGTCTAATCACAGCGATGAGGAGTGTAACAGTGAGCAGATTAAGAGAAGAGCGCAAAGAAGTGCTGCGGTGCAGTCTCAGAAGGATGCGTCCAAAGTTGCGAAGCAATTAGACTTAAAGTAAGTTCATTTGTTGCATTTCTGTGATGTAGCTTCGGATAAATTAAGTTTGGTTGTATTTTAGTAGAAAACAAGAGATAAGAGTGGTGATAAAGCCTTGGATTCGAATAGATGGAGCTCTGAATCGCAGAGTGCTTGATCGCATGTTGGGATCTATTTTGTCATATTGTTTAACGCATCCTGGCATAGCGTTGACTAAGATACAAAATAGATTCGTTCCTCCTCTTCAACCTTGTCATACGAGAGAGCTAGTCGAGGTAATGTCTTCAAAGTTCTTTGTAAATGTGCAATTTTTTATTCTTCCTTGATGTTTCTTGAGGTTTCTTGAAGTTTTCTCTGATTTACAGAAGAATAAGAGTAATGTAGCACCCTCTACTTTCTCTTGATGCTGTCGATAACATTTAATGCAATAACAGACTTAAAAAATGTGATATAATAACAAAAATTCTCTAATTTACAACAAAAGTTTTCTCTGATTTACAGAAGAATAAGAGTAATGTAGATCATAGTCAGTGGAAGTCGTTTATTTGGAACTGCAGCAATTTCTGTTCCCTCTTGAATGTTGTCGATAACATTTAATGCAATAACAAACTTAAAAAATGTGATATAATAACAAAAATTCTCTAATTTACAACAAAAGATTTCTCTGATTTACAGAAGAATAAGAATAATGTAGATCGTAGTCAGTGGAAGTGGTTTGTTTGGAACTGCAGCAATTTCTGTTTCCTCTTGAATGTTGTCGATAACATTTAATGCAATAACAAACTTAAAAAATGTGATATAATAACAAAAATTCTCTAATTTACAACAAAAGTTTTCTCTGATTTACAGAAGAATAAGAATAATGTAGATCGTAGTCAGTGGAAGTGGTTTGTTTGGAACTGCAGCAATTTCTGTTTCCTCTTGAATGTTGTCGATAACATTTAATGCAATAACAAACTTAAAAAATGTGATATAATAACAAAAATTCTCTAATTTACAACAAAAGTTTTCTCTGATTTACAGAAGAATAAGAATAATGTAGATCGTAGTCAGTGGAAGTCGTTTATTTGGAACTGCAGCAATTTCTGTTCCCTCTTGAATGTTGTCGATAACATTTAATGCAATAACAAACTTAAAAAATGTGATATAATAACAAAACTTCTCTAATTTACAACAAAAGATTTCTCTGATTTACAGAAGAATAAGAATAATGTAGATCGTAGTCAGTGGAAGTGGTTTGTTTGGAACTGCAGCAATTTCTGTTTCTTCTTGAATGTTGTCGATAACATTTAATGCAATAACAAACTTAAAAAATGTGATATAATAACAAAAATTCTCTAATTTACAACAAAAGATTTCTCTGATTTACAGAAGAATAAGAATAATGTAGATCGTAGTCAGTGGAAGTGGTTTGTTTGGAACTGCAGCAATTTCTGTTTCCTCTTGAATGTTGTCGATAACATTTAATGCAATAACAAACTTAAAAAATGTGATATAATAACAAAAATTCTCTAATTTACAACAAAAGTTTTCTCTGATTTACAGAAGAATAAGAATAATGTAGATCGTAGTCAGTGGAAGTCGTTTATTTGGAACTGCAGCAATTTCTGTTCCCTCTTGAATGTTGTCGATAACATTTAATGCAATAACAAACTTAAAAAATGTGATATAATAACAAAAATTCTCTAATTTACAACAAAAGTTTTCTCTGATTTACAGAAGAATAAGAGTAATGTAGATCGTAGTCAATGGAAGTGGTTTGTTTGGAACTGCAGCAATTTCTGTTTCCTCTTGAATGTTGTCGATAACATTTAATGCAATAACAAACTTAAAAAATGTGATATAATAACAAAAATTAATTTTTAACGACTCAGGACCCCATATTTCTTCCAGTTTTAGGCCATAACTTCGAGACATAAGACAATGCGAAGATTTTTAGTAAATAACAAACTTAAAAAATGTAATATAATAACAAGAATTAATTTTTGGAACTCGAGACCCCATAAACATTGCTAAAAATTATTTATTCCAATTTTAGGCCATAACTTCAAGACACAAGACAATGCAAGGATTATCAATAAATAATAAATTTTAAAAAATATAATACAATAACAAGAATTAATTTTTGGGACTTGAGATCTCATAAGCATAGCTAAAAAATATTTCTTTCATTTTTAGGCCATAATTTCAAGAGATAAGATAATGTTATCAAGCTATGAGATTTTAAACAAATAACAAACTTAAAAAATATAATACAATAAGAAGAATTAACTTTTGGCGATCCAGGACCCCATAAGTATTGCTAACAAATTATTTCTTCCAGTTTTAGGCCGTAACTTTAAGACACAAGACAATGAAAGCATTTTCAATAAATAACAAAGTTAAAAAATATAATACAATAGCAAGAATTAACTTTTGGCGGCCCAGAACCCCATAAGTATTGCTAACAAATTATTTCTTCCACTTTAAGGCCATAACTTCAAGACACAAGACAATGCGAAGACTTTTAGTAAATAACAAACTTAAAAAATATAATATAATAACAAGAATTAATTTTTGACGACCCAAGACCTCATAAGTATTGCTAACAAATTATTTTTTCCAGTTTTAGGCCATAACTTCAAGACACAAGTCAAAGCAAGGATTATCAATAAATATCAAACTTAAAAAAACATAATACAATAACAGGAATTAATTTTTGGCGATCCCAATTGGGATCACGACTCACAATTGAAGAAAACTCTGACTTGGGGAATGACTACTGGCATTAAGTTTAAGGATTATTTATTGCACAAGTATAAAAGTGCAGAAGTGTATCCTTTCATACTCTTAGAAACACATCACATATTTAGTAATAAGTCCATCGTAAGGGATAATTGTTTTTATATATGTATTTATGGAAGTACCTTAAAGTGGAAGAACTAATTTGTTAGCAATGCTTATGGGGTCCTGAGTTGCCAAAAATTAATTCTCGTTATTGTATTATATTTCTTAAGTTTATTTGTTTAAAATCCCATAGCTTGATAACATTGTCTTATGTCTTGAAGTTATGGCCTTAAGGTGGAAGAAATATTTTTTAACAATGCTTATGAGGTCCTGGGTCGCCAAAAGTTAATTCTTGCTATTGTATTATATTTTTCAAGTTTGTTATTTATTTAAAACCTTCGCATTGTCTTGTGTCTTGAAGTCATGACCTAAAAGTGGAAGAATTAATTTGTTAGCAATGCTTATGGGGTCCTGGGTTGCCAAAAATTAATTCTTGTTATTGTATTATATTTTTTAAGTTTATTTGTTTAAAATCCTATAGCTTGATAACATTGTCTTATATCTTGAAGTTATGGCCTTAAGGTGAAAGAAATATTTTTTAACAATGCTTATGAGGTCCTGGGTCGCCAAAAGTTAATTCTTGCTATTGTATTATATTTTTCAAGTTTGTTATTTATTTAAAACCTTCGCATTGTCTTGTGTCTTGAAGTCATGACCTAAAAGTGGAAGAAATAATTTGTTAGCAATGCTTATGGGGTTCAAAAGATCACCAAAAGTTAATTCTTCTTATTGTATTATATTTTTTAAGTTTGTTATTTATTTAAAACCTTCGCATTGTCTTGTGTCTTGAAGTCATGACCTAAAAGTGGAAGAAATAATTTGTTAGCAATGCTTATGGGGTCCCAGGTTGCCAAAAGTTAATTTTTATTATTGCATTATATTTTTTTAAGTTTGTTACTTATTAAAAATCTTCGCATTGTCTTGTGTCTTGAAGTTATGACATAAAAATGTAAGAAATATTTGTTAGCAGTGCTTATGGGGTCCCACAACGAATTTTCATAAACATTATTGACCTCCACAAGTTTAAAAACCCTGCTCTAATTTATGAAAAAGATACTATGCAGCATTTTCACTAATTTTAGCCATCGTTTACAATAAAAATCAATTTTTAGTGAAGATATTAAGTGAAATCATGTTACTAACGAAACAATTATTTTCTTGTAAATTCATAATGTAATTATAGCTCAATATTTTCTTCGTTTATATATTTATGTAGACAGAATTTTTATTCGCAAGCATTTCAAAAGATTATTTTCATGGCAGATACTGGTGAAATTGGGATGCCTGGAAAAAGTAATCTTGAAGAAACCACGTGTAACATTATTTTCAAAACCAACGCAAGTTAAGCCAAGTAAGACTTTATTTTTAATTTTAACTAATTCTGCATTCGTTATTCATAAAGTAAAGAAATCATAATACATAAATATTAATTTATTATTATTACAAAGGAATATTCCTTTATAAAAGTAACGCAGCCTAAGTGCGCACTGTTTTTTTGTAATTTGTAGTAATAGACTTTCTTTTTAATTTTAATTAATTCTGACAATTATCGTTATTCATTAAGTAAAGAAATCATAATACATAAATACTAATTTATTATTATTAAAAAGGAATATTCCTTTATAAATACAATGCAGCCTAAGTGCGCACTGTTTTTTTGTAATTTGTAGCAATGATGTTTATTTAACAATGCAGAGTTCTAAAAATTTTCCGTCTCTTTCAACGGTACGTTAAAAAGTGTCCAATCACAGTGGATTTGTGTTACACGCTTTCTTCTTTTTTTTCTTTTCAGAGATTACGAATAACGATTGGGCTGTCGAAGAAGATATTTTCCTTGAGCCAACAAGCGGAGCGATGTTAAAGTTTGGAATATTTTTAAGTACTAAAATGTACAATACAGACTTCATTAAGTAACTGATGGAATCTATGTGTATATACACTGTTTAAATTTTACAAGACCAAGTAAAATTGGTATAACAAATTCCAATGTTCCTGCGCGCTCTGTTCTGTTTTCTTCGCATAAATTTATTGCAAAATTCTCTCAGAAAGTTTGTACGATACCCTTCGTTGGATCTGTAAATAATTCTTCTTGTTACTACGCTGAGAAACAGAGGACGCATGACTGTTTTAAATAGAATAATACAAAGTTTTATTGTTCTCTAATTATCCTCCACTCATAAATTAATTTTACATTCCTCTCACGCTGTTTGTCAATTACAATTACAACAATCTCGTTTGTTAAATATACTCTTTCGTTCACGATTTATACAAACAAGATTTTATTCTCTTCTTTCTCTGGATAGAATAATTGTACAATGGTAGCAACAGTTTTCGTAGTCTGTAATTGAATCACAAGTTCTGCTAATTATTCTCAGCCATATTCGTGCACGAAGAAAATGATTCGAGCTAATGAAAATTATTCACCAAGAAAGTTGTTCGATGGTCGCACTTAGAATATATAAACGGACGGTAATGCGTTAACAATGGAATGTTTCTCTTGTATTAAAATATCTCTAATAAGCTTGTAAATATCTATATATATTTTCATAACACTTCGATCATGGAAACCTTTCGCCAGACGAAGATTTCATATTTCTTCGTAACATACTTACTTATCGTATATATATGATACAACAATAACAACGTACAGTAAAATATGGGTACAATGGTATAACATGTCTTTAGAGATGTTACAGGGTCGTATTAGTAATTTTTAGTAATTGTAAGTTAGCGTATTACCAATTACAGTGATGGATAGAGTGAAGAGACGTTGATCGTTGGATGGGAAGTTACACGTAACACTTACAAGAGTCTCAGTTAACTTTCTGCGCAGATAGAAACCATCTATTATTATTAAATAATTTGTTCATCATGTGGTACAATTTATTATGCGATAGACGGCTTAAAAAGTGGCGCAGTATCATCTCTTCGGCGCTGATCAACAGATGAAACTGGCCAGACGGAGAACAGCGAACATCTGGCGTTTAATCTTGAGCGTAACTTGTAATACAATAGATCACAATTAATAGAAATTGCTAGTACAACTTCTGCGTACGCATTAAAAAATAATTAATTTTAAATTAGTGCCTACGATCGAAATGAAATTTATATTACAAAATATCTCTTAGAAGGAATATACGGTCTACCAAACTATATTTAAGATTCGTACATCGATCACTAAGCTATGAGATTGCTCGCTTAAAAATATCTGTGTCGCTCTAACTTCCATAAATACATATATAAAAACAATTATCCCCCACGATGGACTTACTGCTAAATGTGTGATGCGTTTTCTAACGATTAAGGATCCGACAAACTTTCTTCGAACAAGTATCATCGATTTGGGCTGCGCACGAGGCATAAATAAAGCTCGCAGTATTAAGAAAGGTCCTTCGATCCAGAATTCCATTCACGTTTCGCACGGAAGGGAATCGATTACATTTGATTGTACAAAATATTGATTCGTATAAAAAAGTAGCTATGTTACACAAAACGATGGAGTTGAAAGGGAGAAGAGAGACTATATAATTTCAGTACAAAGCAAATGTTTCGATTCGAGGGGAAGAAAAATGGAGAAGCTCTTCTTCGTCTGCGCTGGTGGTGCTGTAAAGAATTTGTTCCCACGGCAGTCCTTTTTTTACTTGAAACTGTAACTTAAAAACGAATCTTCCCTTGCTCGATTTGTTCGTAAATCTCTGTGGTTAACATTTGGTAACCAGACGCTTCGCTCAGATAGTATAATTTGTCTTCTATCCTCTTCGGATTGTATCCATCGTCTACGAGATCTTTCTTCTTCAGTTTATACGTTCCTGCAAGCAGAATTTAAGAATTAAATTTAAAGAATTTAAAGAAAAAATTTAAAGAATTTAAGAATTAAGAAATGTTTCGACAATAAAATAAAACTATTATTTATAAATAATAATTCATGCTTGCTTGTGTACGTAAACAATTATTGAGCCGTTTATTTTAAAAGTGGCTCAAGTCCATTTGTTAATTTTTTTTTGTTTAGTAATATGTACACATTTGCATTAACTGTTGTAAATAACATTTGCAATTGATTGCACATGCAGAGTATAAATGATAATTTTGAACGCACAAGTTTTCGTAATTAGTTCAATAATTAATACTATTACTTTGAAAGTGGTCTAAGTCCAAACCATGTTTGAATTTAAGTAATGCTTCGACAATAAAGTGAAACAATTATTTATAAATAATAATTTATGCTTGCATGTGTACGTAAACAATTATTGAGCCGTTTATTTTGAAAATGGCCCAAGTCCATTTGTTAATTTCTTTTTTGTTGACCACAGTGCATTTACAACTTTACATTACAAAAAAATGTTATAAACAACATTTGCAATTGATTGCAAAGCGTAAATTGCAAAGCAACAGCATAAGTTTTTGTAATTAGTTCAGTGTGAGTATTTCAATATAATATAATCAATAGGAAAATTGAGAAATTTAATTAATAAAGTTAAGTATTTTAATATAATATAATAAATAGGAAAATTGAGAAATTTAAGGAATAAATTTGAGTATTTTAATATAAAATAATAAATAGGAGAATTAAGAAGCTTAATGAATAGATTTGAGTATTTTAATATAAAATAATAAATAGGAAAATTGAGAAACTTAATGAATAAATTTGAGTATTTTAATATAAAATAATAAATAGGAGAATTAAGAAGCTTAATGAATAGATTTGAGTATTTTAATATAAAATAATAAATAGGAAAATTGAGAAACTTAATGAATAAATTTGAGTATTTTAATATAAAATAATAAATAGGAGAATTAAGAAGCTTAATGAATAGATTTGAGTATTTTAATATAAAATAATAAATAGGAAAATTGAGAAATTTAATGTATAAATTTGAGTATTTTAATCGAGCCTCAAACATCATTAAATAAAATTTTATATGATAATATAGAAGTTTTCAAAGTATTTTAAAGAAACATAAAATAAATTGAGTGCTGTTTCTTCACATTTGAAGCATTTTAAATCATGTTGAAATGGACCTGGCTTCTCTAAAATTTTGCAATTAATTCAGTTGTTAACTTTGAAAGCGACTTAACTCCATTTCTGGTCAGAAAACACATATTATTCGCTTATTAATTATTATTATTTTAATAGGAATTGTAAATTTAATTATTTTAGGTGCACTTAAGCAGTATAACACATTGGTATCCTATATGTATATTTTTAATTTTGTTGAAACGCTCTCATTTTTCTCTTTCTCACTTATTTCTTTCTCAACGCTCAATTTTGTTGAAACTCTTAAATATCTCAAATTAAGTATAAATGAACTTAAGTCACTTTCAAAATAAATAGCTCAATTGTTACTTAAAGTTGAATACTGTTCTTAAAAAATTAGAAGAAATCTGTTTAACTCGATTAACAGAGATTGTAAATAAAATAAACAGCTCAATTGTTATTTAAAATTGAATACTGTCCTTAACAAATTAGAAGAAATCTGTTTAACTCGATTAACAGAGATTGTACATCAAATAAATAGCTCAATTGTTATTTAAAATTGAATACTGTCCTTAAAAAATTAGAAGAAATCTATTTAACTCGATTAACAGAGATTGTAAATAAAATAAACAGCTCAATTGTTATTTAAAATTGAATACTGTCCTTAAAAAATTAGAAGAAATCTGTTTAACTCGATTAACAGAGATTGTAAATAAAATAAATAGCTCAATTGTTATTTAAAATTGAATACTGTCCTTAAAAAATTAGAAGAAATCTGTTTAACTCGATTAACAGAGATTGTAAATAAAATAAATAGCTCAATTGTTATTTAAAATTGAATACTGTCCTTAAACAATTAGGAGAAATCTGTTTAACTCGATTAACAGAGATTGTACGTATGCGTATTAGTTATACAAGTACCTGTGAGATCAATTTTAGTTAAAATCCTAATAAATCTAGGTATCGCATAACTTGCTAAATTCTCCTTTAGTTCGACTAATAATTGATTCATATCTAGCGTTCCTTTCTCATCGTGTATTGCTGCCATTCCAGCTCTACCTTCGAGGCCTGGAATCTAGCAAAAGAAAATAAGTAGATTAATTGAATTGTGTATTTTATTAGTAAAAAATAGCTGTTATTTTGTATGATTTTTTTTTTTTACCTCGACTCCATATACAATGCAGTCTCTGTAGCCGATAAGATTACTGATAATTGCTTCTATTTCAGTCGTGGACACGTTTTCTCCTTTCCATCTGAAAGTGTCGCCTGTCCTGTCTTTGAAGTATAAATAGCCAAACTCGTCTGCTATCAGAATGTCGCCTACGAAGAAAGAAGAAGACAATCTCAGGCGTAACAGATTTACTCTTTGCGAAGTGGAAAGACTATTTAATTGTGTTGTTATAGTTCTGATATTAATATTGAATTTTTTGTTTCCAGAAATAAGTCTGCAGCTGCGACTGTATCTCTTCAGTAAACGAAGAAGATGATTTAGTAAACGCAATGGTCATCTTATCCGTGAGAGGAAGAAACGAAGGAATATTTACTAATCTTGACTAATAAATTAATTATAAATCTCTTGACTAATATTACTAATATCTTGAGTGTTTCTCTTCAGCAAATGGAGAAGATAATTTAGTAAATGCAGTGGTCATCTCATCCGTGAGAAGAAGCAAAGGAATATCAACTAATCTCGAGTTATAAATTAATTATAAATCTCTTGACTAATAAAATATAATATCTTTACCAATATTATTAATATCTTGAGTGTTTCTCTTCAGCAAATAAAAAATGCAATTTAATAAACACAGTGGTCATCTCATCCATGAAAGAAAGAAACGAAGGAATATCAACTATTCTTGAATAATAAATTAATTATAAATCTCTTGACTGATAAATTATAATATCTTGACTAATATTATTAATATCTTGAGCAAATAAACCTCTCTTTGGCAAATAAAGAAAATAAATTAGTAAACGCAGTGGTCATCTCATCTGTGAGAAGAAGAAGCGAAGAAGTGAAGAAATGAAAGAATATCAACTAATCTTGACTAACGAATTAGTTATAAATCTCTTGACTAATAAAATATAATATCTTAATTAATATTATTAATATCTTGAGTGTTTCTTTCCAGTAAATAAAGAAGATAATTTAGTAAACGCAGTGGTTATCTTATCCATGAGAAGAAATAGCAAAGGAATATCAACTAATTTTGACTAATAAATTAATTATAAATCTCTTGACTAATAAATTATAAAATCTTAATTAATATTATCAATATTTTTAGTGTTTCTTTTCAACAAATAAAGAAGATAATTTAGTAAACGTAGTGGTTATCTTATCCATGAGAAGAAAAAGCAAAGGAATATCAACTAATTTTGACTAATAAATTAATTATAAATCTGTTGACTAATAAATTATAATATCTTAATTAATATTATTAATATCTTGAGTGTTTCTCTTTGGCAAATGAAGAATATAATTTAGTAAAGTTTATCAGTGGTCAACTTATCCTTAAGAAGAAGAAGTGAAGAAATATCAACTAATCTTAACTAATAAATTAATTATAAATCTCTTGACTAATAAAATATAATATCTTGAACAATATTATTAATATCTTGACTTATAAATTAATATATTATTTATAATAACTATATTTCTACTAATAAAGCTAATTTTGAACAGTCCCAGTGCAACAAATCCAGAATAATGGATGGATAGCAAGCTTCGCTAATGAAATTAATTCGTACCAGATATAAACGCTGAATCGCCTTTGCTAAACACATCACGAACTATCTTTCTCTCAGACGCTTTCTGGTCCACGTATCCCAAAAACGCTCTAGACGGATTGTTAGCAATTTTTCCAATGAAGACGCCTGGCTCATCTGAAACCAGCAAAGTCTTTTATTAACGATGAGATGAAATGAAGACAATATCTCTGTTCGAACACAAAATAATAAGATATTATAGTTAGTTTATGGAATTTATGCAGTTGGAAAGTTTCAAGAACTGCGTAAATTTTATTTCTGAAATATTGTAAAGAAAGTGCAGTTCAAGAACTGCAACAAATTGTATTTTCAAAGTATTGTAAAGAAATACAAAATAAATTGAGTGCCGTTTCTTCACATTTGAAGCATTTTAAATGATGAGTAGATAAGCAATAAATTTTTATGGAATTTATACAGTTAGAAAGTTTCAAGAACTGCAACAAATTGTATTTTCAAAGTATTGTAAAGAAATATAAAATAAATTGAGTGCCGTTTCTTCACATTTGAAGCATTTTAAATGATGAGTAGATAAGCAATAAATTTTTATGGAATTTATGCAGTTAGAAAGTTTCAAGAACTGCAACAAATTGTATTTTCAAAGTATTGCAAAGAAATATAAAATAAATTGAGTGCCGTTTCTTCACATTTGAAGCATTTTAAATAATGAGTAGATAAGCAATAAATTTTTATGGAATTTATGCAGTTAGAAAGTTTCAAGAACTGCATAAATTGTATTTTCAACAAATTTTAAAGAAATATAAAATAAATTTAGTGCTGTTTTTCACATTTGTAGCATAGCTAATTAAATAGTAAGCTTTAATCTGATGCGGAGGACTTACTAGGTTCGCACTCTTGACACAAGCCTTTAGCGTTCCTGATAGGCTCCCCTTCCGCATTTACTTTTATAATGGAGATTGGATACACTGCTGGGATTATTCGTGACACGAAACCAACAGCTCCAACAGTATTGTCCACGTTTACTAAAGAAGAAATAGTCATCGATGAATGATATGGAAATAACAAGAAAGAAGTAATAAGCGAAGCATCCTTACTGATATTGGCGTTGCCTTCAGTTGCTCCATAAAATTCAACGACTCGTGGAATGTTGAATCGATTCATGAAATCAGTCCATATTTGTGGCCTCAAACCATTCCCAAATATCAGTCTAACATTGTGTTGCTTGTCTTCCGGTTTTGGGGGTACAGCTAAAATGTATCTGCACATTTCACCGATATATTGACCGATCTGAAAAAATAGTTAACTAATTGTTGGATTGAATATTGCAATGGAATTAATGGATACCCTTTTATGGATATAATGACTGAGGATCTTCCAAACCATCATGAATATATTTTATATATATTATTTTTATATATTTGAGAAGGACCAAGTTTAGTTTTGAAGGCGAAGGGCATAATAAATCGTTGTATTGTGTGATAAAGTATTGAGCCTTTGCGATTGAGACTATTTAAAAATATTATTGAGAAATATTGATATTGTGTAATTGAGAGAGACTATTTTAAAATTATATTGAGAAATGTTATACCCTGTGCAATTGAACCCTTTGCGATAGGACCCTTTGCAATTCAAATTTTTGTGATTGAACCCTTTGCAATTGAGACTATTTTAAAAAATATTGAGAAATATTAATTCTATGCAATTGAGACTATTTTAAAATAATATTGAGAAATGTTACACCTTTGCAATTGAACACTTTGCAGTTAAATTCTTCGCAATTAAACCCATTTTTCATTGCAATTGAACTCTTCGCAATTCAGATCTTTGTGATTGAACTCTTTGCAATTGAAATCTTTGCAATTCAAATATTTGTGATTGAACCCTTTGCAATTGAGACTATTTTAAAAAATATTGAGAAATATTAATTCTATGCAATTGAGACTATTTTAAAATAATATTGAGAAATGTTACACCTTTGCAATTGAACACTTTGCAGTTAAATTCTTCGCAATTAAACCCATTTTTCATTGCAATTGAACTCTTCGCAATTCAGATCTTTGTGATTGAACTCTTTGCAATTGAAATCTTTGCAATTCAAATATTTGTGATTGAACTCTTTGCAATTGAACACTTTGCAATTAAACTCTTTGTAATAGAAATCTTTGCAATTGAATGCTTTGGGATTGAATCCTTTGCCATTGAAATCTTTTTAATTGAACACTTTGCAATTAAACCCTTTGCAATAGAACGCATTGTGATTGAAGCTTTTGCAATTGAATACTTTACAATTAAACCCTTTGTAATAGAAATCTTTGCAATTGAACGCTTTGCGATTGAAACCTTTGCAATTGAACACTTTGCAATTAAACTCTTTGCAATAGAAATCTTTGCAATTGAACACTTTGCAATTAAACCCTTTGTAATAGGAATCTTTGCAATTAAACGCTTTGGAATTGAAATCTTTTTAATTGAACGCTTTGCAATTAAACCCTTTGTGATTGAGCCCTTTGTAATTGAATGCTTTGCAATTGAACCCTTTGCAATTGAACCTTTTGCAATTGGAGCCCTTAGCAATCTTTGAAATTGGGAATTTTCTAAAGCTAGAAGAAATTAGTAATACAAACTACTCCTAATATAGAAATCTTTGAAATTGGGTATTTTCTATTGCTAAGAGAAGTTAGTAATAGAAACTATTGCTAAGTTAGCAATCTTTGAGATTGGAAATTTTCTATGTCAGAAAATGTTAGCAATATAAACTATTGCTAAGATAGTAATCTTTGAGATTGCAAATAAGAATGGAAATATTAGCAATATAAATTTTTGCAATTGAACGCTTTGCAATTCAATGTTTTGCGATTGAACGCTTTGCAATTGAATGCTTTGCGATTGAACGCTTTGCAATTGGACGCTTTGTGATTTAACCCTTTGCAATTGAACGCTTTGCGATTGAACCCTTTGTAACTGAATGCTTTGCAATTGAACCCTTTGCAACTGAATGCTTTGCGATTGAACCCTTTGCAATTGAAATCTTTGCAATAGAACGCTTTGCAATTGAATGTTTTGCAATTAAACCCTTTTCAATTTAAATTTTTGCGACTGAATGCTTTGCCATTGAATGCTTTGCAATTAAACCCTTTTCAATTGAAATCTTTGCAACTGGATGCTTTGCAATTGAACGCTTTGCAATTAAACCCTTTTCAATTGAAATCTTTGCGACTGGATGCTTTGCAATTGAACGCTTTGCAATTAAACGCTTTTCAATTGAATTCTTTATGATTGAACCCTTTGCGATTGAAATCTTTACAATAGTACGCTTAGCAATTAAACCCATTGCAATTGAACCCTTCGCAATCCAAATCTTTGCGATTGAACTCTTTGCGATTTAACCCTTTGCAATTGATTGCTTTATAATTGAACCCTTTACGATTGAACACTTTGCAATTGAACCCTTTACAATTGAATACTTTGTGATTGCATGCTTTGCAATTGAAATCTTGAAACTCGAGGACTCCTCATTGAACACAGTACAAATAAATCCCAGTTCCTAACATAAATATTCCATTAACAAATTCCAAGTATTATATAAATAATAATACCGTTACTTCTTCTTCCAAATACAAAAGGTCAATACCATACTAATACATCAGATCTATTCACTACAACTATACTTTTGCATACATATATCTATCAAATATCTTCATATTCTTCTAATATACCCATTGTAGTCCGTTTCAGATACCCGTAAGTGGCTAAAATACATCCACTTACCGTTTTCTTTCTATAATAACATTAAGAAATTAATAGAAATATAAATAACACCCACCGTACAATTATATTTGATGCAGTCAGGAAAGTAAGCACTCGCAGAGAACTTTTTCCTTATCACAACTGTTGTTCCACAAAGAAGAGCTGTGCCAACGGTCATTATACCACCGGCTGTATGGTACAATGGCAATGGTGTATAAATTACATCTGTCGTCTTAAACTTTCCCATTATGTATATACCAAGTGCTATGAACATGTACCTAAAAATCATTATCATTAGTTAGAATGTTACGTTCAACAATTCTGAGGAGAAACATATTAAATCTTTGACTGCGGCTGTGGTTCATAAATAATAAGTTAATTTCAACAATTCTGGAGAGAAACGTTAACTCTTTCACTGTGCTGTGGTTCATAAATAATAAGTTAATTTTTGTTAACAGTGGCTGTGGCTTGTGTACCACTGAAATAAAAGCGAAAGAAATATTTTTAAATGGAACATTGCTTCAATAATGGAAAATTAATATGTGTGTACTTATTTTTTTCAGCTGTGGTAAAAGTACCAGCAGTTAAAGAGTTAAATCTAAATTATTTCGATGAATTTTTTCTTTTTCCATTCATATTTTGCAATTTACTATTTTTAATAAAATATTGCAGCATTTAAAGAGCTAAATCTAAATAATTTTAATGAATTGTTTCTTTTTTCAGTTATATTTTGCAATTTACTAATTTTAATATTAAATATTGCAGCACTTGAATTACCAGCAGTTAAAGAGTTAAATCTAAATAATTTTATTAAATTGTTTCTTTTTTCATTCATATTTTGCAATTTACTAATTTTAATATTAAATATTGCAGCACTTGAATTACCAGCAGTTAAAGAGTTAAATCTAAATAATTTCATTAAATTGTTTCTTTTTTCATTCATATTTTGCAATTTACTAATATTAATATTAAATATTGCAGATCTGGAGATTCCATGATTAAACTGAGAACATTTATATATTTATATACATATATTTCTTCATCTTCTGATATTATCTTCAATAGAATTAAAGGTAAATAAATAAAATCACGAATTCAACTACTTAAAAAAAAATTTAGAAAACATTGATTTCTTTCAGGAAATTTGCTTGAGAATTGACTGAAACTACTATGCCAGGAAATATAAGTCTATAATGTAAGTTTCGTCCTCAAGCATGATTCATTTTCCACATATCTGGTACTCTCTTTGTTTAGAAATGAACATCTTAATCGTTAGAATTGTAAATCTACTTTAACTAGCCCTCATACAAACAACATTCAGTTCTTAACAAAAGTAATAGTATAAATTTGTTATTAATGGAGCTATTTCTTAGCTAATCTTAGGACTTATTAATTGTTACACATTGTCGCACAATTTTTTTTCTCTACTCAGAAGAAATGACGATTGTTAGAATTACAAATTTACTTCAAGTAATTCTCATACAAACAACATTGAGTTCTTAGCAAAAAGAATAATATGAATTTATGTTATTAATGGTGCAATTTATTAGCTAATCCTAGGACTTATTAATTGTATCACAGGTTCTTTTCTCTACTCAGAAGAAATGACGACTGTTAGAATTACAAATTTACTTTAACTAGCTCTCATACAAACAACATTCAAAAGGAATAGTATGGATTTGTTATTAATAGAGCCCATTTCTTAGCTAATCCTAGGACTTATTAATTGTTACACATTGTCAAACAGTTTTTTTTCACTACTTAGAAAAAATGACGACTATTAGAATTGTAAATCTACTTTAACTAGCCCTCATACAAACAACATTTAATTCTTAACAAAACAAATAGTATGAATTTGTTGTTAATGGTATCATTTTTTAGCTAATCCTAGGACTTATTAATTGTTATGCATTGTCAGAGTTTTTTTCTCTACTCAAAAGAAATGATGGTTGTTAAAATTACAAATCTACTTCAAGTAGCCCTCATACAATCAACATTCAGTTCTTAACAAAAGAAATAGTATGAATTTGTTATTAATGGTGCCATTTCTTAGCTAATCTTAGGACTTATTAATTGTCGCACAATTTTTTTTCTCTACTCAGAAGAAATGACGACTGTTAGAATTACAAATTTACTTCAACTAGCCCTCATACAAACCACATTCAGTTCTTAACAAAAGAAATAGTATGATTTTATGTTATTAATGGTGCAATTTGTTAGCTAATTTTGGGACTTATTAATTGTCGCACAGTTTTTTTTCTCTACTCAGAAGAAATGACGACTGTTAGAGTTACAAATTTTCTTCAATTAGCCCTCATACAAACCACATTCAGTTCTTAACAAAAAGAATAATATGAATTTATGTTATTAATGGTGCAATTTGTTAGCTAATTTTGGGACTTATTAATTGTCGCACAGTTTTTTTTCTCTACTCAGAAGAAATGACGACTGTTAGAATTACAAATTTACTTCAATTAGCCCTCATACAAACCACATTCAGTTCTTAACAAAAAGAATAATATGAATTTATGTTATTAATGGTGCAATTTGTTAGCTAATTTTGGGATTTATGAATTGTCGCACAGTTTTTTTTCTCTACTCAGAAGAAATGACGACTGTTAGAATTACAAATTTACTTCAATTAGCCCTCATACAAACCATATTCAGTTCTTAACAAAAGGAATAGTATGAATTTGTTATTAATAGAGTCATTTCTTAGTTAATCCTAGGACTTATTAATTATCGCACAGTTTTTTTTCTCTACTCAGAAGAAATAACGACTGTAAAGGCTACACCATTTACGTTTCAAAAAGCAAGAAGATTTTACTTTGCATCTACAAGAAGATTTCTTCAAAAATCACTCCTACAAACAGAAAAAGGTAATTTTACAGTCATCGTTTGCAACATCCAATTTAAGATCCTCTGGCGTAATAACAATACTGTCACAATTTTTTTCTCTACTCAAAAGAAATGACGACTGTTAGAATTACAAATCTACTTCAACTCTCATACAAACAATATTCAGTACTTAACAAAAGAAATAGTATGAATTTGTTATTAATGGTGCCATTTTTTAGTTAATCCTGAGACTTATAAATTGTTACGCATTGTCGCAGTTCTTTTTGTCTGGTCAGAAGAAATAACTATGAAGGCAGGCTACATCATTTACTTTACAAAAAGCAAGAAGATTTTACTTTACATTTGCAAGGAGATTTTACTTTACATCTACAAGAAGATTTCTTCAAAAATCACTCCTACAAACAGAAAAAGGTAATTTTACAGTCATCGTTTGCAACATCCAATTTAAGATCCTCTGGCGTAATAACAATACTGTCACAATTTTTTTCTCTACTCAAAAGAAATGACGACTGTTAGAATTACAAATCTACTTCAACTCTCATACAAACAACATTCAGTACTTAACAAAAGAAATAGTATGAATTTGTTATTAATGGTGCCATTTTTTAGTTAATCCTGAGACTTATAAATTGTTACGCATTGTCGCACAGTTTTTTTTCTCTACTCAGAAAGAAATAACGACTGTAAAGGCTACACCATTTACGTTACAAAAAGCAAGAAGATTTTACTTTACATTTACAAGAAGATTTTTCCAAAAATCACTCCTACAAACAGAAAAAGGTAATTTTACAGTCATCGTTTGCAACATCCAATTTAAGATCCTTTGATGTAATAACAATACTGTCGCTTCTTCTTTCAAAGCGTTGGCAATTTCATAAACAATTCTCACCTAGAATTTGTTATAACCGCAGCCTTAGGAAGACCAGTCGTGCCGCTGGTGAAGATATACAATAGCTTATCATTGAAGCAGCCTTTATCTTGGATAATCGGTGGCGTCGGTGGTACATCCGCTAGAACAGCGGCTAAGTCCTTCTCCTCTAACTTGGAAACTTTCGAGTCAGGTAAATTACCGAGTCTGTACAACGCCAATTTCGAATCCAGCGCGTTGACAATGTCCAGCACGGCTAGAAGAAATTTTTTAACGTTGATTAAACAGATATTTTGCCAAGTAAATAGAATTAAAATGAATTTAATCTTAACGTATCCCGCATTGGGACATTCTTCATGAAATGAATTCATACAAATGAGTGTATTTTAGAAAGCAGAGTATCTTAAACTTATTTTCAAAGCAGAGAATGTCCAGAATGGTTAGAAGAAATTTTTTAACGTTGAGTAAACAGATATTTTGCCAAGTAAATAGGATTAAAATGAATTCAATCAGAACGCATCTGCTTTGGGACACTTTTCATGAAATGAATTCATACAAATCAGTGTAATTTAGAAAACAGAGTTTCTTAAACTTATTTTTAAAGCAGAGAATGTCCAGCACGGCTAGAAGAAATTTTTTAACGTTGATTAAACAGATATTTTGCCAAGAAAATAGGATTAAAATGAATTCAATCTGAACGCATCTGCTTTGGGACACTTTTCATGAAATGAATTCATACAAATCAGTGTATTTTAGAAAGCAGAGTTTCTTAAACTTATTTTTAAAGCAGAGAATGTCCAGCACGGCTAGAAGAAATTTTTTAAAAGCAAATAGGATTAAAATAAATTCAATTTGAACGCTGATCTGCTTTGGGACATTCTCCATGAAATGAATTCATACAAATCAGTGTAATTTAGAAAGCAGAGTTTCTTAAACTTATTTTTAAAGCAGAGAATGTCCAGCACGGCTAGAAGAAATTTTTGAATATTGAGTGAACAGATATTTTGCCAAGGAAATAAAACTGAAATGAATGTATTCGCTTTGGGACATCCTCCACAAAATAAATTCATACAAATCTGTGTATTTTGGAAAGCAGAGTTTCTTAAACTTATTTTTAAAGCAGAGTTTCTTAAACTGTGATTTTTATTTATTATTTTCCATTTGTCAAGTTTGATATTTACTGTAAATCTTTGCGTTCTCTTGTGTCTTAAAGTTAATTATTTAGAACTAGAAGAAATGTCTGCAAGCATTGCTTACGGAGTCTCCACAAAGTTTAAGAAACCCTGATCAAAAGATATTTTAATCTGCGTGCATTAAAACTGCAATAATTATTTTCTCAATCGAATCAGTTAAAGATAGTACTTCTGCAGAAAGTTTACTTTAATATTAATTAAGCTGTACGTTGATTAACACTCGTATGGACTTCAAGTCCTCCAGAAACCCAAGAATGTAAAATTAAGTATTTTACTTTTTAAGTATGAATTATCGTTACATTATTTTTGTATAAATTATTATTCTTATTCAATATTCATTCATATCTTTCTTAAATAGTAAACAGTGTTGGTAAAAACCAAATTTCTTAAAAGTCTGGATCCTCTGGGACCTACGTTCACTCTCAGAGTGCAAATAACTTAAGTGGTAACAACAAAAGGAGGTCAAAAAACTTCAATTCATTCGTATCTTTCTTAAATAATAAATAGTGTTGGTAAAAACCAGATTACTTAAAAATTTGGATCCTCTGAGACCTACGTTCACTCTCAGAGTGCAAATATCTTAAATGGTAACAACGAAAGGAGGTCAAAAAACTTCAATTCTTTCGTATTTTTCTTAAATAGTAAACAGTGTTGGTAAAAACCAGATTTCTTAAAAGTCTGGGACCTACGTCCACTCTCAAAGTGCAAATATCTAAAATGGCAACAACGAAAGGAGGTCAAAAAACTTCAATTCATTCGTATCTTTCTTAAATAGTAAATAGTGTTGGTAAAAATCAGATTTCTTAAAAGTCTGGGACCTACGTCCACTCTCAAAGTGCAAATATCTAAAATGGCAACAACGAAAGGAGGTCAAAAAACTTCAATTCATTCGTATCTTTCTTAAATAGTAAATAGTGTTGGTAAAAATCAGATTTCTTAAAAGTCTGGGACCTACGTCCACTCTCAGAGTGCAAATATCTAAAATGGCAACAACGAAAGGAGGTCAAAAAACTTTGCAAAGCTCAAGCAATCATATTAATCCACTTATTACTGGTTATCATCGACACAGCATGGCGATAACGTATCATAATTCTTTATTACTCAAAGAATCGTCAAATCTGTATCTTAACAATTGCGCGCCATCGATTGGACATCCAAAATCTAATTTAACATGAAACCACGAGTGAGATAAGAGGATGGAAATTTCGACGAAGTGAGTGAAACTAGAATTTCGTTGATAACGATCACGATTATTAATTCTACCTGTGTCTACACTTGAAACGTTAACCAGTGAACGCAACAGCCCACTAACGTTGCGTAATCGTAAAATGGTTCAATGGAATCGACCAAGACACGCAACCGAACACCTAATTTTCTTTCATTCCAGGGTAGTTAGTTCTATTTCCTATTGTTCCATCAGTCACACGCGATGGAACTTAAATTTTGTTTTATGTAAGCTGGTTAACGCTGAGCTTACCAAGGAGACATTTTGATCCCTCTAAAAAAGCTTAAGTTTTTTAAGTTAATTTCAGTTAACTTTTTTTATTAAGTTAATTTCAGTTAACTTTTTTTATTAAGTTAATTTCAGTTAACTTTTTTTATTAAGTTAATTTTCGAAGAAGAAAATTATTGCTGTATTTTATGAGAATATTTTCGTTAGATTACAATCTTACACAATCTTACACAATCTTAAAGAATTTTAGTTTAAAGAAAGATTTTGCAAGGTAAAATAATGTTCAAGGATTTTACTTTAAAGAGAAAAATATTGCAAAGTAGAATAATCTTAACGAATTTTAGTTTAAAGAAAGGTTTTGCAAGGTAAAATAATGTTCAAAGATTTTACTTTAAAGAGAAAAATATTGCAAAGTAGAATAATCTTAAAGAATTTTAGTTTAAAGAAAGGTTTTGCAAGGTAAAATAATGTTCAAGGATTTTACTTTAAAGAGAAAAATATTGCAAAGTAGAATAATCTTAAAGAATTTTAGTTTAAAGAAAGGTTTTGCAAGGTAAAATAATGTTCAAGGATTTTACTTTAAAGAGAAAGATATTGCAAAATAGAATAATGTCAAAAAATTCTAATTTAATGAAAGGAGTTGGAAAGTAGAATAATATTAAAAAATTCTACTTTAAAAAAAGGTATCGCAAAGTAGAGTAATATTACACATTTGTAGTTTAATAAAAGGTATTGCAAAATAAAATAATAATTAAGAATTCTACTTTAAAAAAATGTGCTGAAGGTAAAATAATGTTCAAGGATTCTACTTTAGAAAGGAAGATATTGCAAAATAGAATAAAGCTAAATAATTCTGCTTTAGAGAAAAGTATTGCAAATTATAATAACATTAAAGAATTGTAGTTTAATAAACTGTATTGCAGAACAAAATAATAATTAAGAATTCCACTTTAAAGAAATATGATGCAAAGCACAATAATGTTAAAAAATTCTACATTAGAAAGAAAGATATTGCAAAATAGAATAATGCTAAAGAATTCTAGTTTAGTGGAAGATGTTCCAAAGTTTGATCCGTCCAAGAAAGCTTATAAGCTTTTTAAGTTAATTTAAGTTAATCTTAAGTTTAATTTTCTTTATTAAGTTAATTTTCGAAGAAGAAAATTATTGCCGTATTTTATGAGAATGTTTTCGTTAGATTGGAGAATAATCTTAAAGAACTTTAGTTTGAAGAAAGGTTTTGTAATTTTTTTTATTAAGTTAATTTTCGAAGAAGAAAATTTTTGCTGTATTTTATGAGAATGTTTTCGTTAGATTGGAAAATAATCTTAAAGAATTTTAGTTTAAAGAAAGGTTTTGCAAGGTAAAATAATGTTCAAGGATTTTACTTTAAAGAGAAAAATATTGCAAAGTAGAATAATCTTAAAGAATTTTAGTTTAAAGAAAGGTTTTGCAAGGTAAAATAATGTTCAAGGATTTTACTTTAAAGAGAAAAATATTGCAAAGTAGAATAATCTTAAAGAATTTTAGTTTAAAGAAAGGTTTTGCAAGGTAAAATAATGTTCAAGGATTTTACTTTAAAGAGAAAGATATTGCAAAATAGAATAATGTCAAAAAATTCTAATTTAATGAAAGGAGTTGAAAAGTAGAATAATATTAAAAAATTCTACTTTTAAAAAAGGTATCGCAAAGTAGAGTAATATTACACATTTGTAGCTTAATAAAAGGTATTGCAAAATAAAATAATAATTAAGAATTCTACTTTAAAAAAATGTGTTGAAGGTAAAATAATGTTCAAGGATTCTACTTTAGAAAGGAAGATATTGCAAAATAGAATAAAGCTAAATAATTCTGCTTTAGAGAAAAGTATTGCAAATTATAATAACATTAAAGAATTGTAGTTTAATAAACTGTATTGCAGAACAAAATAATAATTAAGAATTCCACTTTAAAGAAATATGATGCAAAGCACAATAATGTTAAAAAATTCTACATTAGAAAGAAAGATATTGCAAAATAGAATAATGCTAAAGAATTCTAGTTTAGTGGAAGGAGTTGCAAAGTAGAATAATCTTAAAGAATTTTAATTTAAAGAAGGGTTTTGCAAAGTAAAATAATGTTCAAGGACTTCACTTTAAAGAGAAAGGTATTGCAAAGTAGAATAATGTTAAAGAATTCTAGTTTAATGAAAAGAGTTGGAAAGTAAAATAACATTAAAAAATTCTACTTTAAAGAAAGATATTGCAAAGTAGAGTAATATTACAGATTTGTAGCTTAATAAAAGGTATTGCAAAGTAAAATAATAATTTCGAATTCTACCTTAAAGAAATGTGTTGCAAGGTAAAATAATGTTCAAGGATTCTACTTTAAAAACGAAGATATTGCAAAGTAGAATAATATTAAAGAATTGTAGTTTAATAAAAAGTCTCGTAAAATAAAATAATAATTAAGAATTCTACTTTAAAAAATGGTATTGCAGAGTAGAGTAATATTACAGACTTGTAGCTTAATAACAGGTATTGCAAAACAGAATAATAATTAAGAATTCTACCTTAAAGAAATGTATTGCAAGGTAAAATAATAATTAAGAATTCTACCTTAAAGAAATGTATTGCAAGGTAAAATAATATTCAAGAATTCTACTTTAAAGAAATGTGTTGCAAGGTAACGTTATGTTCAAGGATTCTACTTTAGAAAGGAAGATATTGCAAAATAGGATAATGCTAGAGAATTCTGCTTTAATGGAAAGCATTGCAAAGTGGAATAATATTAAATAATTGCAGTTTAACAAAAGGTATTGCAAATCAAAATAATAATTAAGAATTCTACCTTAAAAAAATGTGTTGCAAAGAAGAATAATGTTCAAAAATTCTACTTTAGAAAAGAAGATATTGCAAAATAGAATAATGCTAAAGAATTCTGCTTTAATGAAAGGAATTGGAAAGTTGAATAATATGTAGAATAATATTAAAGAATTCTACTTTAATAAAAGGTGTTGCAAAGTAAAATAATAATTAAGAAATTTACTTTAAAGAAATGTGTGGCAAAGCAGAATAAAATTAGACAATTCTGCTTTAATGAAAGAAGTTGGTAAGTAGAATAATATTAAAGAATTCTACTTTAATGAAAGGAGTTTCAAAATGGAATAACGAAGGAGAATTTCTTAATATTACTATACTTTGCAACTGTGTATTTCATTCATCCTTTTACAAATTATATTTACTCATTTTCAAATTTCATTTACCCTTTTAGAAACCATATTTAATCAAATTTTGCCATTTGTAAATTTCATTACAAACAAATGAATTTAATTAGCAAAAGAGTTCAGTTGGTTCGCGAAAGGGTAAACTTAATTTTCCAAATGCGTAAATGTAAATTTTTCTTTTTACAAATCATATTTACCCATTTTCAAATTACATTCAACCTTTTACAAATCATATTTACCCATTTTCAAATTACATTCAACCTTTTACAAATCATATTTACCCATTTTTAAATTTCATTCATCTTTTTACAAATCATATTTACCCTTTCTCAAATTTCATTTACCCTTTTAGAAATCATATTTAATCAAATTTTGCCATTTGTAAATTTCAAAAGGATGAACTTAATTTTCCAAAGGTGTTTATGTAAGTTTTTCTTTTTACAAATCATATTTACCCTTTTTCAAATTTCATTTACCCTTTATAAATCATATTTACTCATTTTCAAATTTCATTCATCCATTCCTGATTAGCTACAATTAATTGAGACCACAACAGCCAAGAAATACTGCATCGTGTAACTAAAAGAAAGCATAAGAAACTGGGATCATTGACCTTCATCAAATTTAGAGCAACAAAAATCTAAAACTGAAGCAATCGAAGTTGCTCGTTGTCCATCATTGTTCCACCCTTCACGTATTCCATTGCTGTTAATTCGTTAAGCATTGCAGCAGCAATCAAACGAAATTAGACGACTGGTTATTGTGAAACAGTTGCTCGCATCTTCGCGTGCATGCGTGAGGTATTTAATTCTCGAGAACGTGCGCATGGTCAAGTACACTTTAAATGGAACGTGTCGTGCGAGTAGAGGGTTTTCCATTAATTACAATTATTCTCGATGCATCGTGAACGAAAGGACCCACAGCATGAATATTAATTGACGCTCGATAATTTGAATTCCGAAATGCGAAGTCACGACGATGCCTCCTCCTACGTTCTATTTAAATTGCCTCTAATTCCTTGTGCCTGCGCAGCGTATGCAAGTGTATTTAAATGCACGGTATATTGCACCATTGATATCAATTCTTTCACGTCGAGACCTTTAGTTTCTGCTTTCTCACCTGCAGAACTTATTGAAGCTGTAAAGCAAAAAGGGAGTGTAGATCTTCTTTGAGGATTTAACTGAGTGGAAAGCTTTTTTATAAAGAAATTTTGCCTTACTAGAAGAAGTTAGCAATAGAAACTATTGCAAACTTTTAACATAGCAAATTTTCGGAATTTTCTATTGCTAGAGGATGTTGACAATAAAAAACTATTGCTAAGATAGCAATCATTAAGATTGCAAATTTTCTATTTCTAAGAAAAGTTAATAATAAAAACTATTGCTAAGATAGAAATTTATCAGATTAGAAATTTTCTCTTTCTAGAAGTTAGTAATAGAAATTATTGCTAATATAGCGATCTCTAATATTGGGAATTTTAAATTACTAGGAGATGTTAACAGTAGAAACTATTGCTAAAATATAGCAATCTCTAATATTGAGAATTTTCAATTACTAGGAGATGTTAACAGTGGAAATTATTGCTAAAATAGCAATCTTTGAGATTGAGTATTTTCTATTGTTATGAGAAATTAGTAATAGAAACTATGACTAGATAGCAATCTTTGGAATTGAGAATTTTCTATTTCTAGGAAAAGTTAGTAATAAAAACTATTGTTAAGATAGCCATCTTTAAGACTGGGAATATTTATTGCTAGGAAATGTTAGCAATAGCTTCTATTACTAAAATATAGCAATCTCTAATATTGGGAATTTTAAACTACTAGGAGATGTTAACAGTAGAAACTATTGCTAAAATATAGCAATCTCTAATATTGAGAATTTTCAATTACTAGGAGATGTTAACAGTGGAAATTATTGCTAAAATAGCAATCTTTGAGATTGAGTATTTTCTATTGTTATGAGAAGTTAGTAATAGAAACTATGACTAGATAGCAATCTTTGGAATTGAGAATTTTCTATTGCTAAGAAAAGTTAGTAATAAAAACTATTACTAAAATAGCAATCTTTTAAATTGGGAATATTCTAAACCTAAGAGAAGTTAAAAATAGACGCTACTGCTAACATAGGAATTTTCTAAAGCTAGAAGAAATTAGTAATACAAACTACTGCTAATATAGAAAACTTTGAAACTGCTAAAAGAAGATAGTAGTAGAAATTATTGCTAATATAGTAATCTTTGAGATTGGGAATTTTTTATTGGTAGAAGTTAACAATAGAAACTATTGCTAAGATAGAAATTTTTGAGACAAGAAATTTTCTGTCTGTAAAAGTTAGTAATGGATACTATTACTAAGATAGAAATCTTTGAAATTGCAAATTTTCTATTTCTAGGAAAAATTAGTACCAGAAACTATTGCTAAGCACAGCAATTTTTGAAATTGGAAATTTTTTATTGCTAGGAAATATTAGCAATAGAAGGTATTGCTAAAATATAGCAATCTTTGAGATTAGAAATTTTCTATTTCTAGGAGAAGGTAATAACAGAAACTTTTGTTAAGATAGCAATCATTAAGATTGCAAATTTTCTATTTCTAGGAAAAGTTAGTAATAAAAACTATTGTTAAGATAGCCATCTTTAAGACTGGGAATATTTATTGCTAGGAAATGTTAGCAATAGCTTCTATTACTAAAATATAGCAATCTCTAATATTGGGAATTTTCAATTACTAAGAGATGTTAACAGTAGAAGCTATTGCTAAAATATAGCAATCACTAATATTGGGAATTTTCAGTTGCTAAGAGATGTTAACAGTAGAAACTAATGCTAAAATAGCAATCTTTGGGATTGAAAACTTTCTATTCTTAAGAGAAACTATTACTAGATAGCAATATTTGGGATTGACAATTTTCTATTCTTAAGAGAAGTTAATAATAGAAACTATTGCTAAAATAGCAATCTTTGAGATTGAGAATTTTCTATTACTAAGAAAAGTTAGTAATAAAAACTATTACTAAAATAGCAATCTTTTAAATTGGGAATATTGTAAACCTAAGAGAAGTTAAAAATAGACGCTACTGCTAAGATAGGAATTTTTGAAATTAGGAATTTTCTAAAGCTAGAAGAAATTAGTAATACAAACTACTGCTGATATAGAAATCTCTGAAACTCTAACTTACTCAGATGTAGATCTTCTTTGAAGATTTAACTGAGTGCAAAGATTTTGTGTACAGAAATTTTCCCTTACTAGAAGAAGTTAGCAATGAATAATATTGCTAAGATATGCAAATTTGCAGATTGGGAATTTTCTATCGTTAAGAGAAGTTAGTAATAGAAACTATTGCTAAGACAACAATCTTTGAGATTGGGACTTTTTTATTGCCAAGAGAAATTAGTAATAAAAACTATTACTAAAATGGCAATCTTTTAAGTCGGGAATATTCTAAACCTAAGAGAAGCTAGAAATAGAAGCTATTGCTATGATAGCAATCTTTGAAGTTAGGAATTTTCTAAAGCTAGAAGAAATTAGTAATACAAACAACTGCTAATATAGAAATCTTTGAAACTGCTAAGAGAAGATAGTAGTAGAAGCTATTGCCAAGATAGCAATCTTTGAGAATGAGAATTTTTTATCGTTAAGAGAAGTTAGTATACCAACTTTTATTATAATAGAAACTATTACTAAGATAATCTTTGAGATTGGGAATTTTTTATTGGTAATAGAAATTAGTAATAGAAACTATTGCTATATAGCAATCTTTGAAATTAGGAATTTTCTAAAGTTAGAGGAAATTAATAATACAAACTACTGCTAATATAGAAATCTTTGAAATTAGGAATTTTCTACTGCTAGGAGAAGTTAACAGTAGAAACTGTTGCTAAGATAGCAATTTATCAGATTAGAAACTATCTCTTTCTAGAAGAAATTAGTAATAGAAATTATTGCTAATATAGCAATCTTTGAGATTGGGAATGTTTTATTGGTAGAAGTTAGCAATAGAAACTATTGCTAAGATAGCAATTTTTGAGACTGGAAATATTCTGTAGAAGTTAGTAACAGAAACTATTACTAAGATAGCAATCTTTGAAATTGCAAATTTTATATTTCTAGGAAAAGTTAACAGTAGAAACTATTGCTAAAATAGCAATCTTTGAGATTGAGAATTTTCTATTGTTATGAGAAGTTAGTAATAAAAAGTATTACTAAAATACCAATCTTTTAAATCGGGAATATTCTAAACCTAAGAGAAGTTAGAAATAGGAGCTATTGCTAAGATAGGAATCTTTGAGATTGGAAATTTACTATTACTAGGAGAAATTAGCAATAAAAACTTTTGCTAAGATAACAATCTTTAAGATTTGGAATTTTCTATTTCTAGGAGTTAGTAACAAAAACTACTGTTAACATAGCAATCTTTGAGATATGGAATTTTCTATTGCTAGGAAAAGTTAGCTATAGAAAATTTTGTTAAGATAGCAATCTTTGAGATTGGAAATTTTCTATTACTAGGAGAAATTAGCAATAGAAGCTATTGTTAAAATAGCAATCTTTGAGATTGGAAATTTTTTAGTGGTAAAAGAAGTTGGCAGTAGAAACTATTGCTAAGATAGCAATCTTTAAAATTGCAAATTTTCTATTTCTAGGAAAAATTAGTACCAGAAACTATTACTAAGCACAGCAATCTTTGAAATTGGAAATTTTGTATTGCTAGGAAATGTTAGCAATGGAAGGTATTATTAAAATATAGCAATCTTTGAGATTGGAAATTTTCTATTTTTAGGAGACGGTAGTAACAGAAACTTTTGCTAACTTTTGGGAATTTTCTATTTGTAGGCAATGTTAGCAATAGAAGCTATTCCTAAAATATAGCAATCTTTGAAATTGGGAATTTTAACTTGCTAGAAGATGTTAGCAATAGTTTCACAAGTTCAGCCCTTTGCACTTGGCTCTTTCCTAGACATTAACAATAAAAACTGTTTGCTAAGATCTAATCTTTCAAATTGGAAATGGGAATGGAAATATTCTGTTCCTAGGAAATGTTAGCAATATAAACTATTGCTAAGATAGCAATCTTTCAGATTAGAAATGAAAATGGAAATATTCTATTTCTAAGAAATGTTAGCAATATAAACCATTGCTAACATAGTAATCTTTGAGATATGGAATTTTCTATTTCTATGAAATGTTAGCAATAGAAGCGTTTCCAAATTATTGGTACTACACCTTCCCTTTCTAAGTTGCACCACTGATTCACCAGCCCACGGGCCAGTATTAAAGAAAGTATTGAACAAAATTAAACCCACTTCTCAAAAATCTTCGTTATCACTGATATACAAGCAAAGGAGGTATACCCTTCCACCAAATTCCATCAAACAAGCTAATTCGATTCGCAAGAGGGTGAATTTCATTTTCAGAGATGTGAATACGGACACCAAAAAGGAGAAAAGGCAAATAACGGGTCAGGATGAAATAAAGATCCTACAATTGCACTTAATGATTCTCCTTTTAATAATCTCTGGCAACAAATTAAATACTCAGCTTCCGTTTCAGTATTTCATTACCAAAATATAGTCCATATAAGATTGTTAAACAGTCGGATGCTCTGTTAGATTAGTTAGTTAAATTAATAATCAGAGTTCGCTTGTATTCATCGTTTAACAATAAGAATATTTACTGGCTCAAGCAGAAAGTTCAACGTGGGGTGTACGGTTATTATATGTTGATTATGTGATTTTTTTTTCACACTTACCATCAGTGAAATCCGCTCCATAGATGAGGCCCTGGCATTTGGACACATTAATACTGTGCAAAAGGGAAATCTTACGAAGATTGGTATTGATAAGCGGTACTATTACGCCCAACTTACTCAGACCAAGCCAGAGGGCAATCAATTCTACCCGATTCTCCAAAAATATACCAATCACGTCCCCCTTGCGATATCCATAGGTGCTAAACACCGTAGCCACCTTATTGCTGTAATCCTCCACCTGAAAGCAAATTTTTTATTTGATTTTGATTTATTTTTCATTAATCAATTTAGGTAAAATATTATGTTCAAGGATTTTACTTTAAGGTGAAAGATATTGCAAAGTAGAATAACGTTCAAGAATTCTAGTTTAACGAAAGGAGTTGGAAAGTAGAATAATATTAAAAAATCCTACTTTAAAGAAAGATATTGCTAAGTAGAGTAATATTACAGATTTGTAGTTTAATAAAAGGTATTGCAAAACAAAATAATAATTAAGAATTCTACTTTAAAGAAATGTGTTGAAGGTAAAATAATGTTCAAGGATTCTACTTTAGAAAGGAAGATATTGCAAAGTAGAATAATATTATAGAATTGTAGTTTAATGAAAATTGTCGCAAAATAAAATAATAATTAAGAATTCTACTTTAAAGAAATGTGTTGCAAGGTAAAATAATGTTCAAGGATTCTACTTTAAAAAGGAAGATATTGCAAAGTAGAATAATATTATAGAATTGTAGTTTAATGAAAATTGTCGCAAAATGAAATAATAATTAAGAATTCTACTTTAAAGAAATGTGTTGAAGGTAAAATAATGTTCAAGGATTCTACTTTAGAAAGGAAGATATTGCAAAATAGGATAATGCTAGAGAATTCTGCTTTAATGGAAAGCATTGCAAAGTGGAATAATATTAAACAATTGCAGTTTCACAAAAGGTGTTGCAAGACAAAATAATAATTAAGAATTCTACCTTAAAGAAATGTGTTACAAAGCAGAATAATGTTCAAAAATTCTACTTTAGAAAAGGAGGTATTGCAAAATAGAATAATGCTAAAAAATTCTGCTTTAATGAAAGCAATTAATCAATTAATTTCATTTTGGATTTAATTTCATTTTTTATTTGAGTAAATCATTGAAAGATCAGTTTAGATATCTGATTTAATTGCATTAAATCATTTTTTATTTGTTTAAATTAATTTCATTAATCAATTTGATCAATTAATTTCAGTTTAGATTTAATTTCATTTTTTATTTGAGTAAATCATTGAGAGATCAGTTTAGACATTTGTCAAAGTTTATGATCCTAATAGGTTGTTGAGGGACCAATGCAGAGGGTTCTCGGTTGTTATAGTCTAATTTAAACTTTTGCACTCTGGGTCTTGGCGGACAGCTCTAATAGCTGTGTTTAAATAGTTGTTGCGTCTATTGCCAACGTCTACCAGTGGTAGAAATATTTCTATTCTGATAGAAAAATTGAAGGAAACATGTTTATCAAAAAGCTACGGTGGAATAAGTATAAACCCTTTGCTTGTTCGAAACTATTGCTAAGATAGTGCTTTTTGAGATTGGAAATTTTCTATTGTTAGGAGAAGTTTACAATAAAAACTATTGCCAAGACATTATTCTCTGACATTAGAAATTTTCTATCGTTAAGAAAGCAATCTTTGAAATTGCGAATTTCCTATTGCTAGGAGAAATTAGTAATAAAAACTATTGCTAAGATATTATTCTTTAAGATTAGAAATTTTCTAATGTTAGGAGTAGTTAGCAATAGAAATTATTGTTAGTTAGCAAATGAAATTATTGTATGGTAATCTTTAAAATAGGAAATTTTTTATTGGCAGAAGTAGTTAGCGACAGAAACTATTGCTAAGATAACATTCGGTGAAATTGGGAATATTCTACTGTTAGGGAAAGTTAGCAATAGAAACGATTACTAAAATAGCAATTTTTGAAATTGAGAATTTCTATTGCTAGGAAAAGTAAGCAATAATTTCTATTGCTAAGATAGTATTCTTTGAGATTAGAAATTTTCTATTGATATGATAGCAATCCTTGAAAGTGGGAATTTTCTATTAGTAGCAGAAGCTAGCAATAGAAACGATTACTAAAATAGCAATCTTGAAAAATGGGAATTTTCTACTGCTAGGAGAAGTAAGCAATAATTTCTATTGTTAAAATAGCATTCTTTGAGATTAGAAATTTTCTATTGATATGATAGCAATCCTTGAAAGTGGGAATTTTCTATTAGTAGCAGAAGCTAGCAATAGAAACGATTACTAAAATAGCAATTTTCGAAATTGAGAATTTCTATTGCTAGGAGAAGTAAGCAATAATTTCTATTGCTAAGATAGTATTCTTTGAGATTAGAAATTTTCTATTGATAAGATAGCAATCCTTGAAAGTGGGAATTTTCTATTAGTAGCAGAAGCTAGCAATAGCAACGATTACTAAAATAGCAATTTTCGAAATTGAGAATTTCTATTGCTAGGAGAAGTAAGCAATAATTTCTATTGCTTAGATAGTATTCTTTGAGATTAGAAATTTTCTATTGATAAGATAGCAATCCTTGAAAGTGGGAATTTTCTATTAGTAGCAGAAGCTAGCAATAGAAACGATTACTAAAATAGCAATTTTCGAAATTGAGAATTTCTATTGCTAGGAAAAGTAAGCAATAATTTCTGTTGCTAAGATAGTATTCTTTGAGATTAGAAATTTTCTATTGATAAGATAGCAATTCTTGAAAGTGGGAATTTTCTATTAGTAGCAGAAGCTAGCAATAGAAACGATTACTAAAATAGCAATTTTCGAAATTGAGAATTTCTATTGCTAGGAGAAGTAAGCAATAATTTCTATTGCTAAGATAGTATTCTTTGAGATTAGAAATTTTCTATTGATAAGATAGCATTCCTTGAAAGTGGGAATTTTCAATTAGTAGCAGAAGCTAGCAATAGAAACGATTACTAAAATAGCAATCTTGGAAAATAGGAGTTTTCTACTGCTAGAAGTAAGCAATTATTTCTATTGTTAAAATAGCATTCTTTGAGATTGGAAATTTTCTATTGTTAAGATAGCAATATTTGAAATTCAGAATTTTCTATTGCTAAGAGAAATTTACAATACATACTATTGTTAAAAGATTATTCTTCGAGATTGGATATTTTCTATTTCTAGGAAAAGTTAGCAATAGAAACTATTGCTAAGATAGCAATCTTTAAAATTGGAAACTTTTCATTGGTAAAAGTAGTTAGCGACATAAATTATTGCTAAAACAGCAATTTTTGAAATTGGAAATGACAATAGAAATTTTCTATTGCCATCAGAAGTTAGCAATAGAAACTATTGGTACGATAGCAATCTCTGAGGAATAGTTTAGCAATAGTTTCTATTGCTAACGTCTTTTAGCAATAGGAAATTTATTTCTATTTCAATAGAAACCTTGAGGGAGATGGTTTTATCAAAAAGTTACGGTGGAATAAGTTTTATTAATTCTAATATCCTCTCAGAGAATACATCCAAGTGATACTTTGGAGTTGCAATGTCCTCTGTAAGGAAACATCAGAGTGCAAAGGATTAAACCTTTGTTGTTGGCGTTTTCTTGTATCCACCATTTTGCAAATTAAATTCACCCTTTTGCTAAACACACGTACCCTTTTCTAAATAAAAATTATCCATTTGCTAATTCATCCTTTTGCAAATTGTATCCCCTCAAGTTTTCAATTGAAATAGAAATTTTCTATTGCAGAAAGACGTTAGCAATAGAAACTACTGCTAATATTTACTCATTTGCTAATTGATCCTTCTGCAAATTGAATTCACTTGTTGAATTCACAAACTGAATTCACTCTCTTCCAAATTAAATTTGCTCTTCTGTGCGAAGAGGGTAAATATGATTAGCAGAATGACAAATTCAATTTGGGAAAGAGTGAATTTAATTTGCAACAAGTGAATTTCATTTGCAGAAGGATGAATTAACAAAAGGGTAAATTTTAGCAGTAGTTTCTATTGCTAATGTCTTTCAGCAATAGGATGTTTCTATTTCAATAGAAAACCCTTTGCAATTGAAATCTTTGCGATTGATCCCTTTGCAAATGAAATCTTTACAATTTAACGCTTCGCAATTGAATACTTTGCAATTGAAATCTTTGCAATTGAATGCTTTGAAATTGAACTCTTTGCAATTGAAATCATTGCGATTTAACCCTTTGCAATTGAAATCTTTGCGATTTAACCCTTTGCAATTGAAATATTTACAATTTAACGCTTTGCAATTGAACCCTTTGGAATTGAATGCTTTGCAATTGAACTCTTTGGAATTCAACGCTTTGCAATTGAATGCTTTGAAATTGAAATCTTTGTGATTGAAGCCTTTGCAATTGAAACCTTTGTGATTGAAATCTTTGCGATTTAACCCTTTGCAATTGAAATATTTACACTTTAACGCTTTGCAATTGAACCCTTTGGAATTCAACGCTTTGCAATTGAACTCTTTGGAATTCAACGCTTTGTAATTGAATGCTTTGAAATTGAAATCTTTGTGATTGAAGCCTTTGCAATTGAAACCTTTGTGATTGAGCCCTTCGCAATTGAACACTTTGCGATTGAACCCTTTACAATTGAACGCTTTGCAATTAAATTCTTTGTAATTTCTATTTCAATAGAAAACTTGAGGAAATTCAATTTGCAAAAGGACGAATTAACATTATTCAATTTATTTCCATTCGTTAGTTAGTTATAGTTCAAAGTTATAATTCAATTTATAAAAGGATAAATTTCATTTTGAAAGGAGTACGTGCCATTAAGCAAAAGGGTGAATTTGATTAGCAAAATGGTGGATTTAATTTCTCAAAGGTGTGAATACAATTTGCAAAAGAAACGAATCTGATTCGCAAGAAGGTGAATTTAGGGATGATTTTAAAATACCAATACTGTACAAAAATATTCGTATAAAATACACAAATAAGGTAGACAAATAAGTAGAATAAAACGTTAGAAAACAAGAAGAAAAGAAGAATAGCTTGGCTACATGGTAGAACTAAGAAGTAATTGTGTAATTCATTTTGAAAATGGCACGAATCACTTTATTTTTAAGTCGACGTCAACTTGATCTTACTAATTCTCAATATATCGATTGCAAATTCAATTTAAAATCAGGAGATACCATGAATTTCTAATTAATCTTATCGTTAACTTGATTCTGTCAAAAAAGTAACATATACCACTTTCAAAATCAAACTGAATTGCAAATGCCATGACTCTTTTCACAGCCAAAAGATTGAGATGAACTATTTCTAATTTATTCATTTAATAAAAGACAAATACACTTTAAGTTTTCTTTACTTTAAGAAGTGTATTTTAAGTTCTCTTTATTTTAAAAAATATATTTTAAGTTTTCTTTATTTTAAAAAATGTACTTTAAGTTTTTTTTTATTTTAAAAAATGTACTTTAAATTTTCTTTGCTTTAAAAAGTGTACTTTAAGTTTTCTCTATTTTAAAAAATGTATTTTAAGTTTTCTTTCTTTTAAAAAATCTACTTTAAGTTTTTTTTTTAAATCTACTTTAAATTTTCTTTATTTTAAAAAATATACTTTAAATTTTCTTTATTCTAAAAAATGTACTTTAATTTTTTTTTATTTAAAAAAATATATTTTAAGTTTCCTTTATTCTAAAAATCTTCTTTAAGTTTTTTTTCTTAAATGTACTTTATGTTTTCCTTATTTTAAAAATATACTTTGAGATAGCTAAATAAAGCATATCATAATAAACGTTTCAAACTATCGTTGGAAATAAAAATATTTGATGAAACTGTTTATAGCGTGACGATAACAATTTTACGCATGACTCAAGGATGCATTCTCAGCTATTAATTGCGAATCATTTGCTCGCAATTATTCAGTGATAATTATTATAGCTATAATTAAGATCGATCGTATAATATTTGCTTAATAATCTTCTTTCTCTGCAAATTTATATCTCTTCTATTTAGGTTTGCGTTTCTATTGCTTAAGAAGAAGCTATCGTGAAGTTAAAAAATTGATTAAAAAAGAAACGAGTTAAATTTCAAACATTACTTAATAAGAGAAACTAAGGTAAACTGTTCTAAGTTAAATTTTTAAAGAACTCAGTTAAACTGTTCTAAGTTAAATTTTTGAGGGAATAAGTTAATCTGTTCTAAGTTAAATTTTTGAAAAGTTAAGTTATACTGTTTTAATTTGAATTTTTGAAGAAATAAGTTAAATCTTTTTTATGTTAAATTTTTAAGGAATTAAGTTAAATTGTTCTAAGTTAAATTTTTAAAGAATTAAGTTACACTTTTAAGTTGAATTTTTGAAGAACTAAGTTACACTTTTCTAAGTTAAATTTGTAAAGGACTAAGTTAAACTTTAAAAATTACTTTAAAAAAGGGTACTAAGTTGAACTAATCTAAGTAAAATTTTTAAACAACTAAATTACACTTTTTAAAGTTAAATTTTTAAAGTACTAAGTTAAGCTGTTCTAAGTTAAATTTTTAAAGAACTAAGTTTAACTTTTCCCAGTCAAATTTTTGAAGGACTTAGTTAAACTTCAAAAAGTGCTTAAAAAAGAACTAAGTTGATCTTTTTTAAGTTAAAGTTTTAAAAAACTCAATTAAACTGTTCTAAATTGAATTTTTCAAGAATTAAGTTAAACTGTTTTAAGTTGAATTTTTTAAGAACTAAGTTGCACTTTTCTAAGTTGAATTTTTGAAGAACTAAGTTATTTGTTTCTAAGTTAAATTCTTAAATTCAAAAGTTACTTGATAAAAATTAATTTTTTCTTTCAATTTTATATTGTTTTTATAGTACTACATATATTATATTATATTTATAGTATTTAAATATGAACTATAAATGCTTTAAAAATATACAAAGCTTCCACTAGTAGCTAAACAAACACCAATCAATGAAAAACATAATTAAATCATTTAATATTTGTACTCAAAATAAAGAGCAGATTTTAAGCTTTAAATTGATCTATGTATTGGCAATATTTATTATAAAATTTATTAAAATTTCTCAGATAAAGTTCAACTATATAAAAACTGATATTCCTTTTGCATCGATCAAATAGTATTTTTAATTAAAATAGAGAGCAGATTCTAAGCTTGAAAATGATCTATATATTAGCAATATAAAATTTATAAAAATATCAAATAATCATCATTATAAAATTTATAAAAATATCACAGGTAAAGTTCAACCATATGAAAACCAAAAATTTCTTTTCCATCGACCTAATAATATTTATAATCAAAATAAAGAGCAGATTCTAAGCTTTAAAATGATTTATATATAACAATATTTGTTATAAAATTTATGAAAATTTCTCAGATAAAGTTCAACTATATAAAAACCAACATTCCTTTTGCATTGATCTAATAATATTTGCAATCAAAATAAAGATCAAATTCTAAGCTTTAAAATGATCTATATATAACAATATATAAATTATTATAAAATTTCAGAAAATTCCTCAAATAAAGTTCAACTATATAAAAACCGATATTCCTTTTGCATCGACCAAATAGTATTTTTAATTAAAATAGAGAGCAGATTCTAAGCTTTAAAATGATCTATATATTAGCAATATTTATTATAAAATTTATAAAAATATCAAAGGAAAAGTTCAACCATATGAAAAGCAAAAATTTCTTTTGCAACCACCAAATAATATTTTTAATTAAAATAAAGAGTAGATTTTAAGCTTCAAAATGATCTATATATAACAATATTTATTATAAAATTTCAGAAAATTCCTCAGATAAAGTTCAACTATATAAAAACCGATATTCCTTTTGCATCGACCAAATAGTGTTTTTAATTAAAATAGAGAGCAGATTCTAAGCTTTAAAATGATCTATATATTAGCAATATTTATTATAAAATTTATAAAAATATCAAAGGAAAAGTTCAACCATATGAAAAGCAAAAATTTCTTTTGCAACCACCAAATAATATTTTTAATTAAAATAAAGAGTAGATTTTAAGCTTCAAAATGATCTATATATAACAATATTTATTATAAAATTTCAGAAAATTCCTCAAATAAAGTTCAACTATATAAAAACCGATATTCCTTTTGCATCGACCAAATAGTATTTTTAATTAAAATAGAGAGCAGATTCTAAGCTTTAAAATGATCTATATATTAGCAATATTTATTATAAAATTTATAAAAATATCAAAGGTAAAGTTCAACCATATGAAAACCAAAAATTTCTTTTGCAACCACCAAATAATATTTTTAATTAAAATAAAGGGTAGATTTTAAGCTCCAAAATGATCTATATATTAGCAATATTTATTATAAAATTTATAAAAATATCAAAGGTAAAGTTCAACCATATGAAAACCAAAAATTTCTTTTCCATCGACCAAATAATATTTTTAATTAAAATAGAGAGCAGATTCTAAGCTTTAAAATGATCTATGTATAACAATATTTGTTATAAAATTTATAAAAATATCGAAGGTAAAGTTCAATCATATGAAAACCAAAAATTTCTTTTCCATTGACCTAATAATATTAACGATCAAAATAAAGAGCAGATTCTAAGCTTTAAAATGATCTACATATTCTATATATAATTTATTCTATATATATTATTATTTATTCTATATAAAATTTCTTAGATAAAGTTCAACTATATAAAATTTTCCTTTGCATCGATTGCAACATTCCTTTTGCATCGATCTAATAATATTTGTAATCCAAATAAAGAGCAGATTCTAAGCTTTAAAATGATCTATGTATTGACAATATTTATCATAAAATTTATGAAAATTTCTTAGATAAAGTTCAACTATATAAAAAACTGACTTTCTTCCCTTTGCATCGACCAGATATTTTTAATTAAAATAAAGAGCAGATTCTAAGCTTTAAAATGATCTATATATAACAATATTTGTTATAAAATTTATGAAAATTTCTCAGGTAAAGTTCAACCATATGAAAACCAAAAATTTCTTTTGCATCGACCAAATAATATTTTTAATTAAAATAGAGAGCAGATTCTAAGCTTTAAAATGATCTATATATTAGCAATATTTATTATAAAATTTATAAAAATATCAAAGGTAATGTTCAACCATATGAAAACCAAAAATTTCTTTTGCATCGACCAAATAATATTATTAATTAAAATAAAGAGTAGATTTTAAGCTCCAAAATGGTCTATATATAACAATATTTGTTATAAAATTTTAGAAAATTCCTCAGATAAAGTTCAACTATATAAAAACTGATATTCCTTTTGCATCGACCAAATAGTATTTTTAATTAAAATAGAGAGCAGATTCTAAGCTTTAAAATGATCTATATATTAAAAATATTTATTATAAAATTTATAAAAATATGAAAGGTAAAGTTCAACCATATGAAAACCAAAAATTTCTTTTGCATCGACCAAATAATATTTTTAATTAAAATAAAGAGTAGATTTTAAGCTCCAAAATGATCTATATATTAGCAATATTTATTATAAAATTTATAAAAATATCAAAGGTAAAGTTCAACCATATGAAAACCAAAAATTTCTTTTGCATCGACCAAATAATATTTTTAATTAAAATAGAGAGCAGATTCTAAGCTTTAAAATGATCTATATATAACAATATTTATTATAAAACTTATAAAAATATCAAAGGTAAAGTTCAACCATATGAAAACCAAAAATTTCTTTTCCATCGACCTAATAATATTTGTAATCAAAATAAAGAACAGATTTTAAGCTTTAAAATGATCTATGTATTGGCAATACTTATTATAAAATTTATGAAAATATCAAAGTTAAAGTTAAGGCATGTAAAAACCAACATTCCTTTCGCAACAACGTTAATACTTAACGCGCATCAGCAGTAAGAGCTTTTAAAAATAAAAATTATTCGAATTTTAAATGATAGCTGATCAAACAGGTTTATGTAAGACAGTGACTAAGTCGACAAATATCGAATTGAAATACATTATCATTCGGTATCGAGATGACGGTACGTCGAACGCATTTGCAATTAAAATTGCACAAGTGTGTAATAAAGATTACTTTGTGTGCTTATTGCGAAATAAGCGATAAGAAAACTTGGGAGGATTCATTTGAACGAATACAATGTAAACAAGGAAATGTCGCATACGTAATTGTTCTATTTTAGGAAATTAGAATTTAAATAAATCAAGAATAAAATAAAAAATTCCTTTTTGATAAATTAGAAGGTCTAACTTAAAGAAGTCTGATTTGTGAAAAAATTTTTATACGTAATAGTTTTGTTTTATGAAATTATTATAGAATTTGAATGAATTGTGATTGAATAAATCCCAAATAAAATAAAAAATTTCCTTTTAATAAATTAAAAGAATTAACTTAAATAAGTCTATTTGGTTTTTATACGTAATAGTCCTATTTTATGAAATTATTATAAAATTTGAATGAATTGGATTTGGATAAATTCAAAATAAAATAAGAAATTCCTTTATAATAAATTTAAAAATAAGTCTAATTGGTGAAAAGTTTTTATTCATAATAGTTCTGTTTTAGGAAATTAGAATTTGAATAAATCAAGAATAAAATAAAAAATTCCTTTTTGATAAATTAAAAGGTCTAACTTAAAGAAGTCTGATTTGTGAAAAAATTTTTATACGTAATAGTTTTGTTTTATGAAATTATTATAGAATTTGAATGAATTGTGATTGAATAAATCCCAAATAAAATAAAAAATTTCCTTTTAATAAATTAAAAGAATTAACTTAAATAAGTCTATTTGGTTTTTATACGTAATAGTCCTATTTTATGAAATTATTATAAAATTTGAATGAATTGGATTTGGATAAATTCAAAATAAAATAAGAAATTCCTTTATAATAAATTTAAAAATAAGTCTAATTGGTGAAAAGTTTTTATTCATAATAGTTCTGTTTTAGGAAATTAGAATTTGAATAAATCAAGAATAAAATCAAAAATTCCTTTTTGATAAATTAAAAGGTCTAACTTAAAGAAGTCTGATTTGTGAAAAAATTTTTATACGTAATAGTTTTGTTTTATGAAATTATTATAGAATTTGAATGAATTGTGATTGAATAAATCCCAAATAAAATAAAAAATTTCCTTTTAATAAATTAAAAGAATTAACTTAAATAAGTCTATTTGGTTTTTATACGTAATAGCCCTATTTTATGAAATTATTATAGAATTTGAATAAATCCAAAATAAAATAAAAAATTCCTTTATAATAAATTTAACAATAAGTTTACTTGGTGAAAAAGTCTTTATTCATAATAGTTCTGTTTTATGAAATTATAGAATTTGAATAAATCCAAAGTAAAATAAAAAATTCCTTTTTAATAAATTAAAAGGACTAACTTAAATTAGTCTAATTTGTGAAAATATTTTTATACGTAATAGTTCTGTTTTATGAAATTATTATAGAATCTGAATGAATTGAATTTAAATAAATCCAAAATAAAATAAGAAATTCCTTTATAATAAATTTAAAAATAAGTCTAATTAGTGAAAAGGTCTTTATTTATAATTGTTCTATTTTAGGAAATTAGAATTTGAATAAATAAAAAATAAAATAAAAAATTCCTTTTTAGTAAATTAAAAGGACTAACTTAAATAATTTCATCTGCCTTGTGAAAATGTTTTTATGCATAATAGTTCTATTTTATAAAATTATTAAGAATTCGAAAGAATCGAATTTAAATAAATCCAAAATAAAATAAATAAAATAAAAAATTCCTTTATAATAAATTTAGAAATGTCTAATTGGTGAAAATGTTTTTATACGCAATAGTTCTATTTAATGAAATTATTATAAAATTTGAATGAATTGAATTTGAATAGATCCAAAATAAAATAAGAAATTCCTTTATAATAAATTTAAAAATAAGTCTAATTGGTGAAAAGTTTTTATTCATAATAGTTCTGTTTTAGGAAATTAGAATTTGAATAAATCAAGAATAAAATGAAAGATTCCTTTTTAATAAATTAAAAGGACTAACTTAAATAATTTCATCTGATTTGTGAAAATGTTTTTATATATATTAGCTCTATTTTATGAAATTATTATAAAATTTGAATGAATTGAATTTGAATAGATCCAAAATAAAATAAAAAATTCCTTTATAATAAATTTAAAAATAAGTCTACTTAGTGCAAAAATCTTTATTCATAATAGTTCTGTTTTATGAAATTAGAATTTAAGTGCATCGAATTTAAATAAATAGAGAATAAAATAAAAAATTCCTTACTAATAAATTTAAAAATAAGTCTTTTTAGTGAAAAAGTTTTTATACATAATAGTTCTGTTTGATGAAATTATTATAAAATTTGAATAAATCCAAAATAAAATAAAAAGTTCCTTTCTAATAAATTTAAAAATAAGTCTATTTAGTGAGAAAGTTTTTATATATAATAGTTCTGTTTGATGAAATTATTATAAAATTTGAATGAATTGAATTTAAATAAATTCAAAATAAAATAAAAAATTGCTTTCTAATAAATTTAAAAATAAGTCTAGTTGATGAAAAAGTTTTTATACATAATAGTTTCATTTTATGAAATTATTATAGAATTTGAATAAATCGAATTTGAATAAATCTATAATAAAATAACAAATTCTTTTTTAATAAATTTAAAAATGAGTCTATTTCGTGCAAAAAGATTTTATACATAATAATTCTATTTTATGAAATTTGAATTTGAATAAATCTAAAATCAAATAAAATTAAATATTTCTTTTTAATAAATTTAAAAATAAGTCTATTTGGTGCAAAAAGTGGCAAATTTCTTTTAGAGGAAGTACGTTTGTATTTTACCTGTTGGAACGTCCATTCTTGATCTTCGAAAATGAAACAGACTTTATTGGGATGTCGACGGACATGTTGTTGGAATATATCAGCGACGCTTCTGTTCGCTTTTGTGTGAGAGTGGATAATCCAACGTATCCTTATATACCCTGTGATAGCTCTGAAACAGATAACAATGTTTATATTAAGTTTGCGTTCTTATTACTTAAAAGCAAACTAAGATAAATTTGAAAAATGACTCGACAAAGAACCGAGTTAAATTTCAAAAATTACTTTATAAAAAGAACTGAGGCGAAAGTGATAAAATTATTTAAACAGGAACCGAATTAAGTTTAAAAAATTACTTTATAAAAAGTACCAAGGCTAAATTTTAAAAACTATTATATAAAAAGAACTAAAGTAAAATTGAAAAATTACTTAAAAAAGAGTCGAGTTAAATTTAAAAAATTACTTTATAAAAACAACTTAGGTTAAATTTAAAAAATTAATTTATAAAAAGAACTAAGTTAAACTTTTTTAAGTTAAATTTTTCAAGTTTAACTTAGTTCTATAAAAATTTAATTTAAACAGGTATAACTTACTTCTTCACAAATATAACTTAGAATAGTTCAACTTAGTTCTTTACAAAATTTAACGTAGAACAATTTAACTTAATTCTTTACAAATTTAACTTAAAAGAGTTTCACTTAGCTCTTTTTTGAGCAATTTTTAAACTTTAACTTAATTCTTTACAAATTTAACTTATAAAAGCATAACTTAATTTTTCAAAAATTTAACTTAGAAAAGAGGAACTTAATTGTTCAACAATTTAGCTTGGAAAAAATAACTTAGTTCTTGAAAAATTCAACTTAGTTCTTCAAAAATTCAACCTAAAACAGTTTAACTTAGTTCTTTAAAAATTTAACTTAGTTCTTGAAAAATTCAATTTAGAACAGTTTAACTGAGTTTTTTAAAACTTCAACTTAAACAGTTTAACTTAGTTCTTTTTTAAGCAAATTTTGAAGTTTAACTTAGTCCTTTAAAAATTCAATTTAAACAGTTATAATTTAGTTCTTTACAAATTTAACTTAGAGCAGTTCAACTTAATTCTTTACAAATTTAACATAATCCTTTAAAAATTTAACTTAAAACGGTTTAACTCAGTCCTTTTTTAAAGTAATTTTTGAAGTTTAGCTCTTTACAAATTTAAGTTAGATAAGTGTAACTTAGTTCTTTAAGAATTTAAGTCTGAAAAAGGTAATTTATTTCTTCAAAATTTCAACTTAGAGCAGTTTAATTTAATTCTTTACAAATTTAATTTAGAAAAATGTAACTTAGTTCTTCAAAAATTTAACTTAAGAAAGATGGATTTAGTTCCTTAAAGATTTAACTTAAAAAAATTCTAATTAAATTCTTTAAGAATATAACAGTGTTAAAGTTTAACTAAATTCTTTAAAAATATAACAGTCTTAAAGTTTAACTGAATTTTTTGAAAATGGAACATAGAAAAGTTGATCTTAGTCTCTTTTATAAAATAATTTTCGAAATTTAACTCAGTTCTTTTTTAAGCAACCATTAAAGTCCACCATAGTTCCTTTTTAAACAATATAGAATTATAAATTTTCAACGAAAAAATTAAGAAACAAACTTCTCTTTGCAACTTTCAAACTCATCAATTGGAAGCGCGACGAAAAATTTCGTATTTTTGAATTTTTGCAAAGATAATTCTATCCTGTCGATTACTCTTCTAATTTATTTTTGTAAGACACGCAATGTTTATGGTTTTGTGTCGTTTAATTTATAAAACTCGCTGCGCATACAGTGCATTGCTCGTGACGAGCGAGTTGAAGCGAAACAGGAAGCCATTAAATTCACCGCAGAAAGAAATCGAGGTAACAGAACCAAGAGCAACCTTATCAAAGGTATCCGTAAACAATATCAATGTTACGCAACGATAAAAACCGCATCTCGCGATCTTTCTATCTGATCATGATTCGCGTTACAGAGTAACGTTTTAATTATGCGAAGAATTATTGTATCTAATCAGAAATCACGTATATGGGTTGTTATTTATTTAAATCTTTGTATTAATCTAAAGCTAAATAAATAAATAAATAAGTAAATAAATAATATAATATAATATAATAAATAATAATAAATGAATAATATTAATAAATATATTTATTTAATAAGTTTTAATAAATATTTTAAATAAATAAGTAAATAAATAATATAATATAATATAATAAATAATAATAAATGGATAATATTAATAAATATATCATAAATAAATAAATAAAATTTATATATCTATATATATTGCTAATAATTAAAAACCAATATATTTTTCACCCATTGACTGAAACAATTTTTGAGGAAAATTTATTTGTAAGTGTATTTAATTATATAATATTATATTAAATTTAATTATATAATATTAAATATACTTACAAATAAATTTTTCACAAAAAATATTAAATTATATTACATCTAATTATATAATATTAAATACTACTTACAAATAAATTTTCCTCAAAAATTGTTTCAGTCAATGGGTGAAAAATATATTGATTTTTAATTATTAGCAATATATATATATATGAATTTTAGTTATTTATTTATTTATAATATATTTATTAATATTATTTATTTATTATTATATTATATTATATTAAATTATATTATTTATTTATTTTCTTATTATTTATTTATTTATTTAGCTTTAGATTAACACCAACATCATTAAACTTGGTCCACTATTTTTTAAATTATGTAACCTGAACTCCAATAAACAAAAAAAAGCTAAAATTGAATAAATTGAAAATATTTGCAATGTTACATTTAAATTTTTCGTTTTAATTTAATAAAGACATTATAAAAATTGCTCGACTATTTTTTAAATTACGTAACTTGAATTTCAATAAACAAAAAAAGCTAAAATTGAATAAATGAAAAATATTTTCAATGTTACATTTAAATCTTTCGTTTTAATTTAATAAAAACATTGTAAAAATTGCTCGACTATTTGTTAAATTATATGATCTGAACTCCAATAAACAAAAAAAAGCTGACATTGAATAAATTAAAAATATTTTCAGTTACATTTAAATTTTTCGTTTTAATTCAATAAAAGTATCGTAAAAACAGCTCAACTATTTTTTAAATTATACGATATAAATTCCAATGTACAAAAAAAAAGTTAAAATATCCTGATTTTGTTGGATACAATGTTTTTATTAAATTAAAACGAAAAATTTGAATTTAACATTGAAAATTTATTTAATTTATTCAAGTTTAGCATTTTTTTGTTCATTGGAATTCAGGTGACATAATCTTATTTAAACTTGCCACAAAATATAAAATCGAAGCATCGTGACTTTTTCAGATTCCTCTCAAATACGCAAAATGCAGATGAGCAGTAAATCTTTAGTAATTTATGTAGTTAAAAAATGTTCCAAATTGCGTAAATTTTATTTTCCAAATATTGTGAAGATATATTAAATGAATTGAGTATTATTTTTTTTCAATTAGAAGCATTTAGAATTATGTTCAGTGGACTTTGGCTCTTTCGAATTTTATAACGAATCTGGTTGTTATTTTTAGAAATAGCTTAACTACACTCTTGGCAAGAAAACGCATTTTATTCGCTTAACAATTACCATTGTTTCAATAGAGACAGCAAATTTCTCTTCTTTAGACACACTTAAGTAATGCGACTCATCAGCATCCTATATTTTTAATTACATTGAAACGCAAACCCTCAAATATCTCAGTTTTAACATAAATGGACACAGATTACTTTAAAAATAAATAACTCGATTAAATTACTCGAAGATCGTCGACTTGTAATGTTTGTAAATTAAAAATTTTCCTGTCTTTTAACATTAACTGGTTTACCCAAAATTTTTCGTTAATTTTCTTCAACAAAATTATTGCCACATTTTCTGAGAATATTTTAATTAAATTAAGGATTAGATTTGCGATTGTAATTCTTATAAATGTAAGCAAAAATTAACGAAAATATTGTCAGAAACTACAGCAATAATAATGTTTGTAAATTAAAAATGTTGCTGTCTTTTTACACTAACTGGTTTACCCAAAATTTTTCGTTAATTTTCTTCAACAAAATTATTGCCACATTTTCTGAGAATATTTTAATTAAATTAGAGATTAGATTTGCGATTGTATTTCTTATAAATGTAAGCAAAAATTAACGAAAATATTGTCAGAAACTACAGCAATAATAATGTTTGTAAATTAAAAATGTTGCTGTCTTTTTACACTAACTGGTTTACCCAAAATTTTTCGTTAATTTTCTTCAACAAAATTATTGCCACATTTTCTGAGAATATTTTAATTAAATTAGAGATTAGATTTGCAATTATATTTCTTATAATGTAGGCAAAAATTAACGAAAATATTGTCAGAAACTACAGCAATAATAATGTTTGTAAATTAAAAATGTTGCTGTCTTTTTACACTAACTGGTTTACCCAAAATTTTTCGTTAATTTTCTTCAACAAAATTATTGCCACATTTTCTGAGAATATTTTAATTAAATTAGAGATTAGATTTGCAATTATATTTCTTATAATGTAGGCAAAAATTAACGAAAATATTCTCAGAAACTACAGCAATAATAATGTTTGTAAATTAGGTTAAATTAGAGATATTTTAATTAGATTGGAGATTAGATTTGCAATTATATGTCTTATAAATGTAAGCAAAAATTAACGAAAATATTCTCAAAAAATGCAGCAATTATAATATTTGTAAATTAAAAATTTTGCTGTCTTTTAACACTAAGTGGTTTACCCAAAATTTGTCGTCAATTTTCTTCAACAAAATTATTGTTACATTTTCTGAGAATATTTCAATTAAATTAGAGATTAGATTTGCAATTATATTTCTTATAAATGTAAGCAAAAATTAACGAAAATATTCTCAGAAACTACAGCAATAATAATGTTTCTAAATTAGATTAGATTAGAGATATTTTAATTAGATTGGAGATTCGATTTGCGATTGTATTTCTTATAAATGTAAGCAAGAATTAACGAAAATATTCTCAAAAAATACAGCAATAATAATGTTTGTAAATTAAACATTTTGCTGTTTTTTTAACACTAACTGGTTAACCCAAAATTTGTCGTTAATTTTCTTCAACAAATTTATTGCCACTTTTTTTGAGAATATTTTAATTAAATTAGAGATTAGATTTGCAATTATATTTCTTATAAATGTAAGCAAAAATTAACGAAAATATTCTCAGAAACTACAGCAATAATAATGTTTGTAAATTAGATTAGATTAGAGATATTTTAATTAGATTAGAGATTAGAATTGCGATTATATGTCTTCTAAATGTAAGCAAAAAATTATGAAAATATTTTCAAAAACTACACCAATAATAATGTTTGCAAATTAAAAATTTTTGTATCTTTTAACACTAACTGGTTTACCCAAAGTTTGTTGTTAATCTTCTTCAACAAAATTATTGCCACTTTTTCTGAGAATATTTCAATTAAATTAGAGATTAAATTTACAATTTTATTTCTTATAAATGTAGGCAAAAATTAACGAAAATATAGCAGTAGCAAATTAGCAGTAAATGTTCTGTAATTTATGTAGTTAAAAAATGTTTCGAACTGCATAAATTTTATTTCTGAAGTATTGTGAAGATATGCTAAATAAATTGAGTATTAGTTTTGTTCAATGAAAAGCATTTTAAATTATGTTTAATGGACTTGAGCTCTTTCAAATTTTATAACAAATCTGATTGTTATTTTTAAAAATGGCTTAACTTCATTCTTGAATAAGAAACGCGTAACAATTGCCATTATCTCAATAAAAACTACAAATTTCATTTCTTTTCAATTCTCTTTCTTAAATGTCATTTCAAATTTTATTTGCTTAACAGTGAAATTAAGAAAAGAATTCTGTCGCAATCGTTAAATTCAATAATCGAAAACGTGATGTGAAGTAAAAGCAATTAAAATAAACGACGCTAAATTTATGAGAGATAAGAAACGTTTTTGCTCGAAACGTGAAACACGCGATAAAAAGAAAAAAAAAAGTAAAACAGTCACGCGTACGCGAGTTTAATTCCAGAATTTTTCGACGTAATGGATGACACGCGTGCGATTGTACGAAATCTAGCGCAGATTGATGGTGAAACGAGACGCGTGGCATACAAATCTCTCTCGTCGTTCCAGCTGGTTCATTGAACCGACTTAAACGCTTAAATTTCCTTTAAAGACGCGCGTAGATTTGATTCGCCATGCGATACGATTTACTTTTCCACTTTAAATAATCCCAACTCGAATCGTTTCTTTCTTTAACGCTAGATAAACTTTTGGTTAATTTTATTCAAGAAAATTGTTGCTGTAGTTTCTGAGAACATTTTTGGCAATTTTTGCTTACATTTAGAAGACATATAATCGCAAATCTAATCTCTAATCTAATTAAAATATCTCTAATCTAATCTAATTTACAAACATTATTATTGCTGTAGTTTCTGACAATATTTTCGTTAATTTTTGCTTACATTTAGAAGAAATACAATCGCAAATCTAATCTCTAATTTAATTAAAATATTCTCAGAAAAAGTGGCAATAATTTTGTTAAAGAAAATTAATGACAAATTTTGGGTTAACCAGTTAGTGTTAAAAAACAGCAAAATTTTTAATTTACAAACATTATTATTGCTGTAGTTTCTGAGAATATTTTCGTTAATTCTTGCTTACATTTATAAGAAATATAATTGCAAATCTAATCTCCAATCTAATTAAAATATCTCTAATTTAATCTAATTTACAAACATTATTATTGCTGTAGTTTCTGAGAATATTTTCGCTAATTTTTGCCTACATTTATAAGAAATATAATTGCAAATCTAATCTCTAATTTAATTAAAATATTCTCAGAAAAAGTGGCAATAATTTTGTTGAAGAAGATTAACAACAAACTTTGGGTAAACCAGTTAGTGTTAAAAGACACAAAAATTTTTAATTTACAAACATTATTATTGGTGTAGTTTTTGAAAATATTTTCATAATTTTTTGCTTACATTTAGAAGACATATAATCGCAAATCTAATCTCTGATCTAATTAAAATATCTCTAATCTAATCTAATTTACAAACATTATTATTGCTGTAGTTTCTGAGAATATTTTCTTTAATTTTTGCTTACATTTATAAGAAATACAATCGCAAATCTAATCCCTAATTTAATTAAAATATTCTCAGAAAATGTGGCAATAATTTTGTTAAAGAAAATTAATGACAAATTTTGGGTTAACCAGTTAGTGTTAAAAAACAGCAAAATTTTTAATTTACAAACATTATTATTGCTGTAGTTTCTGAGAATATTTTCGTTAATTCTTGCTTACATTTATAAGAAATATAATTGCAAATCTAATCTCCAATCTAATTAAAATATCTCTAATTTAATCTAATTTACAAACATTATTATTGCTGTAGTTTCTGAGAATATTTTCGCTAATTTTTGCCTACATTTATAAGAAATATAATTGCAAATCTAATCTCTAATTTAATTAAAATATTCTCAGAAAAAGTGGCAATAATTTTGTTGAAGAAGATTAACAACAAACTTTGGGTAAACCAATTAGTGTTAAAAGACACAAAAATTTTTAATTTACAAACATTATTATTGGTGTAGTTTTTGAAAATATTTTCATAATTTTTTGCTTACATTTAGAAGACATATAATCGCAAATCTAATCTCTGATCTAATTAAAATATCTCTAATCTAATCTAATTTACAAACATTATTATTGCTGTAGTTTCTAAGAATATTTTCGTTAATTTTTGCTTATATTTAGAAGAAATACAATCGCAAATCTAATCCATAATTTAATTAAAATATTCTCAGAAAATGTGGCAATAATTTTGTTGAAGAAAATTGACGACAAATTTTGGGTAAACCAGTTAGTGTTTAAAGACAGCAAAATTTTTAATTTACAAACATTATTATTGCTGTAATTTCTGAAAATATTTTCGTTAATTTTTGCTTACATTTAAAAGAAATAAAATCGCAAATCTAATCCCTAATTTAATTAAAATATTCTCAGAAAAAGTGGCAATAATTTTGTTGAAGAAAATTAACGAAAAATTTTTGATAAACCAGTTAGTGTTTAAAGACACCAAAATTTTTAATTTACAAACTTTATTATTGCTGTAGTTTCTGAGAATGTTTTCGTTAATTTTTGCTTACATTTATAAGAAATACAATCGCAAATCTAATCCCTAATTTAATTAAAATATTCTTAGAAAATGTGGCAATAATTTTGTTGAAGAAAATTAACGAAAAATTTTGGGTAAACCAGTTAATGTTAAAAGACAGGAAAATTATTAATTTACAAACATTACAAGTCGACGATCTTCGAGTAATTTAATCGAGTTATTTATTTTTAAAGTAATCTGTGTCCATTTATGTTAAAACTGAGATATTTGAGGGTTTGCGCTTCAATGTAATTAAAAATATAGGATGCTAATGAGTCGCATTACTTAAGTGTATTTAAAGAAGTAAAATTTATGGTCTCCATTGAAACAATGGCAATTGTTAAGCGAATAAAATGCGTTTTCTTGCCAAGAGTGTAGTTAAGCCATTTCTAAAAATAACAACCAGATTCGTTATAAAATTCGAAAGAGCCAAAGTCCATTGAACATAATTCTAAATGCCTCTAATTGAAAAAAAATAATACTCAATTCATTTAATATATCTTCACAATATTTGAAAAATAAAATTTATGCAATTTGGAACATTTTTTTACTACATAAATTACGAAATATTTACTGTTCATCTACATTTTATGTATATCGTAGTATGTCTATCGTGACCTTGAATCTCGCTGTTCTAATTTCTCTCGTAGTTTTACTAAGTGGTGTCAATACTAAATATTTTCGACATTTTTTGGTCTACTATGATGATTCATTGATGTCTTCTAGATAAATTGTATGCAACATATTTTTAACCAATTTATCGTTTCTCCATTATAATTTTTTACCCTTTGAAAAATTCCATCTTCTAATAATTTTGCAACATATTTTAAGCCAATATATATTATAAAGTATAACACGTAACGATATATTTAAACCAATTATAATTATGCAACATATTTTTAACCAATTTATTGTTTCTCTATTAGAATTCTTTACTTTTTCAATTCTCTAAGCTTCAAAACTCAGGGTTATAATTCTCAAAGTTTCAGATCTCAGAGCTTCAGAACTCAAAGCTTCAACTCCCAAAGCTTGAAAACTCAGAGCTTCAACTCTCAAAGTTTCAGATCTCAGAGCTTCAGAATTCAAAGCTTCAACTCCCAAAGCTTGAAAACTCAGAGCTTCAACTCTCAAAGTTTCAGATCTCAGAGCTTCAGAGCTCAAAACTTCAGAACTCAGAGTTTCAAAGCTTCAAAGCTTTCAACTCTCAAAGCTTTCAACTCTCAAAGCTTCAGAACTGAAAACTTCAGATCTCAGAGCTTTAACTCTCAGAGCTTCAGAGCTCAAAACTTCAGAACTCAGAGTTTCAAAGCTTCAAAGCTTTCAACTCTCAAAGCTTTCAACTCTCAAAGCTTCAGAACTGAAAACTTCAGATCTCAGAGCTTTAACTCTCAGAGCTTCAGAGCTCAAAACTTCAGAACTCAGAGTTTCAAAGCTTCAAAGCTTTCAACTCTCAAAGCTTCAAAGCTCAAAACTTCAGATCTAAGAGCTTCAACTCTCAGAACTTGGAAATGAAAATGGAATGATTCTCTTGCTAGAAATTCTCTATGGAAATGGAAAGATTCTACAAATAAAAAATAAAAATTTCCAATGTACCTTAAATATAAAATAAAAAATTCATAGACTTCATAGAAAATTAAACTTTTATTCTATAGAAAATTATTAACTTTGTTTTAATGGAAAATTGAATATTTATTTTATGAAAAATTAACTTTGATTTAATGGAAAATGAATTTCTATTTCACGGAAAATTATTAACTTTGATTTAATGGAAAATCATTAATTTTAATTCAGCAGAAAGGACCATCAAAGATGCAAACTAAGTGTAGCAATGAAAAAAAAAATTGTGTTAATAATTTTCGAATAATTAATCGAAACTTTAATTTAATGACAAATTAAATTTTTACTTCATGGAAAATTATTAATTCTGATTTAATAGGAAAATAAATTTTTATTTCATGGAAAATTATTAATTCTGATTTAATGGGAAATTAAATTTTCATTTCGTGGAAAATTAAATATTTATTTCATGGAAAACTATTAACTTTGATTTAATGGAAAATTAAATTTTTATTTCATAGAAAATTAAACTTTTATTCCATGGAAAATTATTACCTTTGATTTAATGGAAAATTATTAATTTTGATTTAGCAGAAATGACCACCAAAGATGCAAACTAAGTGTAGCAATGAAAAAAAGATAGCGTTAATAATTACTTCCTTAATGCCGTCTCATTATCTCTGCAAGGTTTCTGATATTTGGATGATGATAAGTAAAATTGAACGTAATGCAAACTTTGTTTGCAGTCGTATTAACAGTATTGAGAGACTATAGTGAGTGATTATCGTGTTTGGTTACGTAATGTACTTGGTTACGTAACGAGTATGAGATATGAAATCGTTAACGATCACTTTTTCTGCTTCTTCTTATTTACGATCTTTCTACGTTTATCAATTTTGCTGAGAAAGTAACTATACGGTCCAAAGTAATCGAATGTTTCCGTGTTTACCGATGAAAACAATTTTTCGCTACTTTTTCAGTGACAAGTTGAACTTTGCTTCTTTTATCTGAACTTTTAGCACTCCTGCGTCGAATGTTAATGCGTGAAGAGAAGAAATAAATGGGAATTTCATGAATATAAATTAGAAGAATGCTTGAAAGTCATGTCTGATGCGATTATTAAAGAGAATTTAGTAATATTGCAAGTAAAAGTCGAGGGAGTTGAACTTTGAAGTAAATTTAGAATAAAATAAAGAGTTGTTGGCAAAGAAATTGGGAACGCAAAGTGGGTCAAGAGTTCTTCATTAATTTTTTAAGCTTAACTTGGTCCTTTTCTTGTGCAATTTTTGAAGTTCAATTTGGTTCTTTAAAAATTTAACTTAGTTTTTAAGCAATTTTTAAAGTTTGACTTAGTCCTTTAAAAATGTAATTTAAACAGTTATAATTCAGTTCTTCACAAATTCAACTTAGAGCAGTTCAACTTAAGTTTTGAAAAATTTAACTTAAAAAAGTTTCACTTAGCTCTTTTCTCAAACCAAGTGTAATACTTTAAAAAAAATTGTACTAATAATTAATCGAAACTTTAATTTAATGGAAAATTATTAATTTTGATTTAATGGAAAATTATTAATTTTAAATTAGCAGAAAGGACCATTAAGGATGCAAACTGAGTGTAGTAATTTAAAAGAAATTGTATTACTAATTAAACGAAATTTTAATTTAATGGAAAATTAAATTTTGATTTAATGGAAAATTAAATTTTGATTTAATGGAAAATTAAATTTTGATTTAGCAGAAAATTATTAATTTTAATTTTGCAAAAAGGACTATCAGAGGTGCAAACTAAATGTAGCAATGAAAAAAAAATTGTGTTAATAGTTAATCGAAACTTTAATTTAATGGAAAATTATTAATTTTGATTTAATGGAAAATTATTAATTTTAAATTAGCAGAAGGGCCCATTAAGGATGCAAACTAAGTGTAGTAATTTAAAAAAAATTGTATTACTAATTAATCGAAATTTTAGTTTAATGGAAAATTAAATTTTGATTTAATAGAAAATTATCAATTTTGATTTAGCAGAAAATTATTAATTTTAATTTAGTAAAAAGGACTATCAAAGGTGCAAACTAAATGTAGCAATGAAAAAGAAATTGTGTTAATAGTTAATCAAAACTTTAATTTAATGGAAAATTAAATTTTGATTTAGCAGAAAATTATTAATTTTAATTTAGCAAAAAGGACTATCAAAGGTGCAAACTAAATGTAGCAATGAAAACAAAATTGTGTTAATAGTTAATCAAAACTTTAATTTAATGGAAAATTAAATTTTGATTTAATGGAAAATTAAATTTTGATTTAGCAGAAAATTATTAATTTTAATTTAGCAAAAAGGACTATCAAAGGTGCAAATTAAATGTAGCAATGAAAAAAGAATTGTGTTAATAGTTAATCAAAACTTTAATTTAATGGAAAATTAAATTTTGATTTAGCAGAAAATTAAATTTTGATTTAGCAGAAAATTAAATTTTGATTTAATGGAAAATTAAATTTTGATTTAGCAGAAAATTATTAATTTTAATTTAGCAAAAAGGACTATCAAAGGTGCAAATTAAATGTAGCAATGAAAAAAAAATTGTGTTAATAGTTAATCAAAACTTTAATTTAATGGAAAATTATTAATGTTTATTTACTAGAAAATTATTAATTTTGATTTAGTAAGAAATTAGAATTCTCTTCTATCGCTGCAATTATTTGGATAATATCAAAAAAGTACCTCATCGCGAATGGTTAATACAATATAGAAATCAGCATCTTGAACAATTTTTTCCTATACGTACAACTTATCCATATTAATACTAAGTTTATGAATATTTTTTATACATCTGTTTCTATAGACATGCAACAGTTTGACGTACAAACGAAAGCATATTTACTTTAAAAAGAAAAGCAATCTAATTATACACTGTAAACTTAAACATGAAAATGAAAACATGAGGCATAGATTTATAAAAAGTTTATATTCATTCGAGAGTATTTTAGTATTAAAGTTATTTTTGTAACTTTCCTTATGAAAATAATAAAAAAAAGTAATGAAATTAATGAGAGAAGAAATAATAAAAATAAAAATAACAAAACTAAAAAGAAAACAATAAAAACAATAAATCAATATCAAATGTGTAATTAATGAAAGAAGAAATAATAAAAATATAAATAACTAAACTAAAAAAAAAAGCAATAAAATATCAATATTAAAAGTGTGATTAATGAAAGAAGGAATAATAAAATTAAAGATAGCAAAACTAAAGAAAAAACAATAAAATAACAATATTAAATATGTGATTAATGAAAGAAGAAATAATAAAAATATAAATAACTAAACTAAAAAAAAAGCAATAAAATACCAATATTAAAAGTGTGATTAATGAAAGAAGAAATAATAAAAATAAAAATAACAAAACTAAAAAAAAACAATAAAATATCAATATTAAATGTGTAATTAATGAAAGAAGAAATAATAAAAATATAAATAACTGAACTAAAAAAAAAAAGCAATAAAATATCAATATTAAATGTGTGATTAATGAAAGATGAAATAGTAAAAATAAAGGTAACAAAACTAAAAAAAAACAATAAAATATCAATATTAAGTATGTGATTAATGAAAGAAGGAATAATAAAATTAAAGATAGCAAAGCTAAAGAAAAAACAATAAAATAACAATATTAAATGTGTAATTAATGAAAGAAGAAATAATAAAAATATAAATAACTAAACTAAAAAAAAAAGCAATAAAATATCAATATTAAATGTGTGATTAATGAATGATGAAATAGTAAAAATAAAGGTAACAAAACTAAAAAAAAAAACAATAAAATATTAATATTAAAGTTGTGATTAATGAAAGAAGAATTAATCTCCAATAATTGAAATATTTCTTGCAGTAACGCATGTGCAGTTGTGCACTTAACCAGAGATCAAAGCTGACGAATGACTCTTCACAGATGCATACTGGTAAGTCAAGTTCGCCATAATGGTAACCACATTTTTTGCAATATCTCAATAAGTAAAGCCCTGCGGCGGTTACAGGTATAGGAAAAAGTTGTCGAGAATGTTAGTCTCTGCAAGATATCTAAAAATCGCCAGAATCGAGTCGCTCATTTTCGAAGTAATTAACTTTAAATGAAAGCCATCAAGGGCAGCAAGAGGTATTTGGAATTTCCATAGTTATCTCGAATATTTTAATCAGTAATTAAACTTTGAGTTAATGGAAATATTATTAACTTTGATTTAATGGAAGATTAAGTTTCTATTTTATGGAGAATTATTAACTTTGATTTAATGGAAAATAAAATTTTCTTTCATGGAAAACTATTAACTTTGATTTAACTGGAATTCAATTTAATTGGAAATACTATTAAGTTTGATTTAATAGAAAATTAAATTTTTATTTCATGGAAAACTATTAACTTTGATTTAATAGAATATTAAATTTTTGTTCCATGGAAAACTATTAACTTTGATTTAATGGAAAATTAAATTTTTATTTCCTGAAAAACTATTAACTTTGATTTAATAGAATATTAAATTTTTGTTCTATGGAAAATTATTAATTTTGATTTAATAGGAAATTAAATTTTTATTTCATGGAAAATTATTAATTTTGATTTAATGGAATATCAAATTTTTGTTCCATGGAAAACTATTAACTTTGATTTAATGGAAAATTAAATTTTTATTTCCTGAAAAACTATTAACTTTGATTTAATAGAATATTAAATTTTTGTTCCATGGAAAATTATTAACTTTGATTTAATAGGAAATTGAATTTTTATTTCATAAAAAATTATTAATTTTAATTTAATGGAATATTACATTTTTATTTCATACAAAATTATTAATTTTGATTTAATAGGAAATTAAATTTTTATTTCATGGAAAATTATTAATTTTGATTTAATGGAATATTAAATTTTTGTTCCATGGAAAACTATTAACTTTGATTTAATGGAAAATTGAATTTCTATTTCAAGAAAAATTATTAACTGTGATTTAATGGAATATTAAATTTTTGTTCCATGGAAAATTATTAATTTTGATTTAATAGGAAATTAAATTTTTATTTCATGGAAAATGATTCATTTTGATTTAATGGAATATTAAATTTTTGTTCAATGGAAAACTATTAACTTTGATTTAATAGAATATTAAATTTTTGTTCTATGGAAAATTATTAATTTTGATTTAATAGGAAATTAAATTTTTATTTCATGGAAAATGATTAATTTTGATTTAATGGAATATTACATTTTTATTTCATAAAAAATTATTAATTTTGATTTAATAGGAAATTAAATTTTTATTTCATGGAAAACGATTAACTTTGATTTAATGGAAAATTAAATTTTTGTTCAATGGAAAACTATTAACTTTGATTTAATGGAAAATTAAATTTTTATTTCCTGGAAAACTATTAACTTTGATTTAATAAAATATTAAATTTTTGTTTTATGGAAAATTATTAACTTTGATTTAATAGGAAATTGAATTTCTATTTCATGAAAAATTATTAACTGTGATTTAATGGAATATTACATTTTTATTTCATAAAAAATTATTAATTTTGATTTAATAGGAAATTAAATTTTTATTTCATGGAAAATTATTAATTTTGATTTAATGGAAAATTAAATTTTTATTTCATGGAAAATTAGATTTTTATTCCATGAAAAACTAACTTTGATTTACTGAGAAATTAAATATTTATTTCATGAAGAATTACTAACTTCTATTTAGTAGAAGATCAGATTTCTTTTCTAAATTGTAATTACAGAAGAAAAATATAATTTACATGCATATAGCATGCAGAACAGGAAATGGTTTTAGCATCAAGGTAACAAAAAGGAATGGAATTACTTGGAACAAAATTACAGTGATGTTATATATCTACGTTAAAATCATAATGACTCTACTTTGCATCTCATAAATAAACAACAGGACACTATGTAAATATAATAATAAGACAATATGCCTTTCTGATTTTTAAAATCTAATGTTTTAAATACTTTACTTAGAAAATTTTCAGAAAATCAATACCATTTAACGAAACAACAATTTAAAATACACGCGCTCGTTATTACACACGTCTAATTTGGTATTCAAATTAAAATGCAGGTTTAACGCATATCAAACTGACACAGCACACTTCAAATGTCGCGGTTCATCGTGCGCAAAAAACTAGCGAGAAAAAAAAGTGGATTCCCGCTAACGAACGTAGAATTTATGCGAGCGACTCAAATGAACAAATCTTATTAAACGTATTGCGTGGATGTCTTAATACGATAAAGTGAATCACGTTTTTTCCACGTCATTTAATGACTTGCACGAGCCGATCGAGGCGATGAATTTTAAATTAACACTTTGGTTCTATTTAATTATTTATAAGTGATTTAATAAAACTTATTATTATGTTATAATATTAAAAATTATTAAAATTAAAAATATTATTATTATATTATATATTAAAAATTATTAAAATTAAAAATATTATTATATTATAATAGTAAAAATTATTAAAATTAAAAATACTATTATTATATTATATAGTATAATGTATTAATTAAAAATATTATTATTACATTATGTTATAATGTATTAATTAAAAATATTATTATTACATTATATATTATAATATATTAATTAAAAATATTATTATTATGTTATATATTATAATATATTAATTATAATTAATTATTAATAAGCAAATTAATAAGTGAACGCGTATACGTGCGTTAATCGAGTTTTCTGACAATCTTGGCCACAACTCAGATCATGGCGCAAGCATAAAAGTCGCGCCTAGCTTCATTTAAATGTCATGAATAACCAATCGCGCGATCATTGTATTACAATAGACAAACGCGGTTAAAAATCAACTTCCTGTACAATCCTTTCGCAACGTGGCCTTTTTCTTTTATGCCAAATCACGATCTACGAAATTGTAACAGAGAATAATTCTTTAAACGAGGGTTTGCGTTTCAATGGAATTAAAAATATTACTTAAATGCATCTAAAGAAGTAAAATTTACGGTCTTTATAGAAATAATGGCAATTGTTAAGCGAATAATATGCGTTTTCTTGTCAAGAATGAAGTTAAGTCATGTTTTAAATTAACAACCACGATTTACAAAATTGTAACAGAGAATAATTCTTTAAAAGAGGGTTTGCATTTTATGTAATTAAAAATATTACTTAAATGCATCTACAGAAGTAAAATTTACGGTCTTTATTGAAATAATGGCAATTGTTAAGCGAATAATATGCGTTTTCTTGTCAAGAATGAAGTTAAGTCATGTTTTAAATTAACAACCACGATCTACAAAATTGTAACAGAGAATAATTCTTTAAACGAGGGTTTGCGTTTCAATGTAATTAAAAATATAGGATGAGTCGTATTACTTAAGTGCATCTAAAGAAGTAAAATTTACTGTCTTTATTTTCGATTTACTTTTCCACTTTAAATAATCCCAACTCGGATCGTTTCTTTCTTTAACGCTAGATAAACTTTTACTTAATTTTATTCAAGAAAATTATTGCTGTTGTTTCTGAGAATATTTTCGTCAATTTTTGCTTACATTTAGAAGACATATAATCGCAAATCTAATCTCTAATCTAATTAAAATATCTCTAACCTAATCTAATTTACAAACATTATTCTTGCTGTAGTTTGTGAGAATATTTTCGTTAATTTTTGCTTACATTTAGAAGAAATACAATCGCAAATCTAATCCCTAATTTAATTAAAATATTCTCAGAAAATGTGGCAATAATTTTCTTCAAGAAAATTAATGACAAATTTTGGGTAAACCAGTTAGTGTAAAAAGACAGTAAAATTTTTAATTTACAAACATTATTATTGCTATAGTTTCTGAGAATATTTTCGTTAATTTTTGCTTACATTTATAAGAAATACAATCGCAAATCTAATCTCTAATTTAATTAAAATATTCTCAGAAAATGTGGCAATAATTTTGTTGAAGGAAATTAACGAAAAATTTTGGGTAAACTAATTAGTGTTAACAGACAGCAAAATTTTTAATTTACAAACATTATTATTGCTGTAGTTTCTGAGAATATTTTCGTTAATTTTTGCTTACATTTATAAGAAATATAATCGCAAATCTAATCTCTAATTTAATTAAAATATTCTCAGAAAATGTGGCAATAATTTTGTTGAAGAAAATTAACGAAAAATTTTGGGTAAATCAGTTAGTGTAAAAAGACAGTAAAATTTTTAATTTACAAACATTACGAGTCAACGATCTCCGAATAATTTAATCGAGTTATTTATTTTTAAAGTAATCCGAGTCCATTTATACTAAAACTGAGATATTTAAGGGTTTGCGTTTCAATGTAATTAAAAATATAGGATGTCAATGAGTCGTATAACTTAAGTGCATCTAAAGAAGTAAAATTTACGGTCTTTATTGAAATAATGGCAATTGTTAAGCGAATAATATGCGTCTTCTTGCCAAGAACGAAGTTAAGCCATGTTCTAAATTAACAACCACGATCTACAAAATTCTAACAGAGAACTGTTCTTCAAACGAGATTGGATCAGTTAAATAATTTTTATAGCGCTTGATAAAAATCGTATTATCGAAATTAAAGGACACGACGATTCGTAGAGGCTCGCAATTCGAGCCACGTGATTTTTCTTCGAATTTTCGAGCCATTATTTATCGTTAACTATAAACGAGACGCATAAGTTTCAATTACTCTGCGTTCAATTCTGTAATAGAGTATATTGACGAAAATTGAACAATTATTTCATAAGAGTAATATAAACATTAACTCTCGAAGGGAGGAAGTGTTTGCCCCACGTGACTTTTGTCACACGAAAACTAAGCCTCTTTAGCTTTTTAAAATAATACCAACTTTTCTGAATAAGAAATTATACAAATTACACTTAATTTTCTGAATTATTACTTATTTTCTTAATTATTATATTATTATTATATTTTCTTAATTATTATCGTAAAAGTTGTAAAATAATAGTTCTCAATCTTTGTACGATCCCCACCTGACTTTTGTCACACGAAAACTAAGCCTATTTATCTTTTTAAAATAATACCAACTTTTCTGAGTAAGAAACTGTACAAATTACACTTAATTTTCTGAATAAAAAAATATACAAATTACACTTAATTTTCTGAATTATTACTTATCTTCTTAATTATTATATTATTATTATATTTTCTTAATTATTATCGTAAAAGTTGTAAAACTTTATATATCATTATAATATTTTCTTAATTATTATCGTAAAAGTTGTAAAATAATAGTTCTCGATTTTTGTACGATCCCCACGTGACTTTTGTCACACGAAAACTAATTCTATTTATCTTTTTAAAATAATACCAACTTTTCTGAATAAGAAACTATACAAATTACACTTAATTTTCTGAATAAAAAACTATACAAATTACACTTAATTTTGTGAATTATTACTTATTTTCTTAATTATTATATTATTATTATATTTTCTTAATTATTATCGTAAAAGTTGTAAAATAATAGTTCTCGATCTTTGTACGATCCCCACGTGACTTTTGTCACACGAAAACTAATCCTATTTATCTTTTTAAAATAATACCAACTTTTCTGAATAAGAAACTATACAAATTACACTTAATTTTCTGAATTATTGCTTATTTTCTTAATTATTATATTATTATTATATTTTCTTAATTATTATCGTAAAAGTTGTAAAATAATAGTTCTCGATCTTTGTACGATCCCCACGTGACTTTTGTCACACGAAAACTAATCCTATTTAGCTTTTTAAAATAATACCAACTTTTCTGAATAAGAAACTATACAAATTACACTTAATTTTCTGAATTATTGCTTATTTTCTTAATTATTATATTATTATTATATTTTCTTAATTATTATCGTAAAAGTTGTAAAATAATAGTTCTCGATCTTTGTACGATCCCCACGTGACTTTTGTCACACGAAAACTAAGCCTATTTATCTTTTTAAAATAATACCAAGTTTTCTAAATAAGAAACTATACAAATTACACTTAATTTTCTGAATTATTGCTTATTTTCTTAATTATTATATTATTATTATATTTTCTTAATTATTATCGTAAAAGTTGTAAAATAATAGTTCTCGATCTTTGTACGATCCCCACGTGACTTTTGTCACACGAAAACTAAGCCTATTTATCTTTTTAAAATAATACCAATTTTTCTGAATAAGAAACTATACAAATTACACTTAATTTTCTGAATAAAAAACTATACAAATTACACTTAATTTTGTGAATTATTACTTATTTTCTTAATTATTATATTATTATTATATTTTCTTAATTATTATCGTAAAAGTTGTAAAATAATAGTTCTCGATCTTTGTACGATCCCCACGTGACTTTTGTCACACGAAAACTAAGTCTATTTATCTTTTTAAAATAATACCAACTTTTCTGAGTAAGAAACTGTACAAATAACATTTAATTTTTCTAATTATTACATCATAAAAGTTGTAAAATAATAGCTCTCAATGTTTTTATGATGTTAATGAATTAGAAATCGCCAAAAATGATGGCAATGGCGACTAATATCGATTTCTATGGCCACGAGGCTGAGAACCGCTGCAGTAAGGCACAACTAACGCTTAACGAGCAACATAAACAAGACTGTTCGTCGACTGTTAATTACTTAATCCTCGTTCGAATTTTCTCCTCCCAAATTACAGCATTTAATATTCATTTCGCCTCTGTTTATGCACGTATCGAGCGTTGGAAGTGAAAAATAATAAATTAGAGTTTGCTGAAGCTAGCACAATAAGGTGCTTTCATATTCCTTTCTTAGTAGTTCAGTAATTCCTAGTAATATGTAATAAAAAGCATGACAAACCTCTCGAGTCACGTAAATAATAATTATTTCTGTTTCTTTACTTGCTAAACTATTTAAAACACCAAAAAATGGACGACCATTTACAGTTTTTAAATCGTGGGTGGTTTATTTGCGCTATCGTTGAGTAAAGGTTGAAATTTTCATATTCTTTTCATAGTAGTTTAATAATTTCTAGTAATATGTAATAAAAAGCATGACAAACCTCTCGAGTCACGTAAATAATAATTATTTCTATTTCTTTACTTGCTAAACTATTTAAAACACCAAAAAATGGACGACCATTTACAGTTTTTAAATCGTGGGTGGTTTATTTGCGCTTTCGTCGAGTAAAGGTTGAAATCTTCATATTCTTTTCATAGTAGTTCAGTAATTCGTAGTAATATGTAATAAAAAGCATGAGAAACCTCTCGAGTCACGTAAATAACAATTACTTCTGTTTCTCTACTTGCTAAACTATTTGAAAGACCAAAAAATGGTAAAATAAATAGCAATTACTTCTATTTCTTTACTTGTTTATTATTTGAAACACCAAAAAATTGTAAAATAAATAACAATTACTTTTATTTCTTTACTTGCTTACTATTTGAAATAGAATAAATAACAATTACTTCTATTTCTTGACTTGCTTACTATTTGAAATAGAATAAATAACAATTACTTATATTTCTTTACTTGCTTACTGTTTGAGACACCAAAAAATGGTAGAATAAGTAACAATCACTTCTATTTCTTTACTTGCTTACTATTTGAAATAGAATAAATAACAATTACTTCTATTTCTTTACTTGTTGACTATTTGAAACACTAAAAAATGGTAAAATAAATAACAATTACTTCTATTTCTTTACTTGCTTGCCATTTGAAACACCAAAAAATGGTAAAATAAATAACAATTACTTTTATTTCTTTACTTGCTTGCTATTTGGAGCACCAAAAAATGGTAAAATAAATAACAATTACTTCTATTTCCTTGCTTGAAGTACCAAAAAATGAACGACCATTTACAGTTTTTAAATCGTGGGTGGTTTATTTTGCGCTATCGTCGAGTAAAGGTTGAAATCTTCATATTCTTTTCATAGTAGTTCAGTAATTCGTAGTAATATGTAATAAAAAGCATGAGAAACCTCTCGAGTCACGTAAATAATAATTACTTCTATTTCTTTACTTGCTAAACTATTTGAAAGACCAAAAAATGGTAAAATAAATAATAATTGCTTCTATTTCTTTACTTGCTTACTATTTGAAATAGAATAAATAAAAATTACTTCTATTTCTTTACTTGCTTACTGTTTGAGACACCAAAAAATGGTAAAATAAATAACAATCACTTTTCTTTTGTTACTTGCTTACTTTTTGAAACACCAAAAAGTGGTAAAATAAATAACAATTACTTCTATTTCTTGACTTGCTGACTATTAGAAACACCAAAAAATGGTAAAATAAATAACAATTATTCTATTTCTTTACTTGCTGACTATTTGAAACACCAAAAAATGGTAAAATAAATAAAAATTACTTCTATTTCTGTACTTGAAACGCCAAAAAATGGACGACCATTTACAGTTTTTAAATCGTGGGTGGTTTATGTGCGTTCTCGTCGACTAAAAGGCAGAAACGTATGCGAGATGTTGTAAAAGGTAGCTTCCAGCAAGATGCCTGACCGTTATACCTACATTAACATACCGAGTGACGCGTACCATCCGCGAAACTCGAGAAAAACTCGAATAAATAATCCGCAGAGGATGACCAACAAGACTGGCGACCTCGCCAATCGGAATTAGAACGAGACGAAGTTCGAAAGTATACAGACTCGTGCGCTCTAAAGAGCAAAGAGACATAGAAATAGCTTTCTTCGATTGAACAACGTTCTCTGGCGTTCTTTTTTCAGATTCGAATGCGCAGAGCGCCAGACAACTTCCAGAGGATCTCAATTGCAAAACCTGAGGTCGCTGTGGCTCGAGTAAATAACTGTAAACAGCCACAGCAACAAACACAACGAAGCTGCACTAAAACAGGCGAGTGGCAACGAACGCAAAAAAGAAAAAAAAACACACTGAGCGTGAGAAGAAATGAATTAACGTTGCGAATAGAAGTAGCTCGCCATTTATCGAAGCAATCGTCACTTTCTTCGATTGAATAACGTTCTTTTTTCAGATTCGAATGCGCAAAACCTGAGGTCACTGTGGATCGAGTAAATAACTGTAAACAGCAACAAATACAACGAAGCTGCATCGAAACAGGCGAGTAACAACGGATAGAAAAAAGAAAACAAAAAAATTAGCGTGAGAAGAAACGAATTAACGTTGCGAATAGAAGTAGCTCGCCATTTATCGAAGCAATCGTCACTTTCTTCGATTGGATAACGTTCTTTTTTCAGATTCGAATGCGCAAAACCTGAGGTCACTGTGGATCGAGTAAATAACTGTAAACAGCAACAAATACAACGAAGCTGCACTAAAACAGGCGAGTAGCAACGAACACAAAAAAGAAAAAAAAAACGCACTGAGCGTGAGAAGAAATGAATTAACGTTGCGAATAGAAATAGCTCGCCATTTATCGAAGCAATCGTCACTTTCTTCGATTGAACAACGTTCTTTTTTCAGATGCAAATGCGCAGAGTGCCAGACAACTTCCAGAGGGTCTCAATTTCAAAACCTGAGGTCGCTGTGGCTCGAGTAAATAACAGTAAACAGCCACAGCAACAAATACAACGAAGCTGCATCGAAACAGGCGAGTAGCAACGAACACAAAAAAGAAAAAAAAGCACACTGAGCGTGAGAAGAAATGAATTAACGTTGCGAATAGAAATATCTCGCCATTTATCGAAGCAATCGTCACTTTCTTTCATTGGATAACGTTCTCTCGCGTTCTTTTTTCAGATTCAAACGCGCAAAACCTGGGGTCGTTGTGGCTCGAGTAAATAACAGTAAACAGCCACAAGTACAAACACAACGAATCTACATCGAAACACGCGAGTAGCAACGAACACAAAAAAGAAAAAAAAAACACACTGAGCGTGAGAAGAAATGAATCAACGTTGCGAATAGAAATATCTCGCCATTTATCGAAGCAATCGTCACTTTCTTTCATTGGATAACGTTCTCTCGCGTTCTTTTTTCAGATTCAAACGCGCAAAACCTGGGGTCGTTGTGGCTCGAGTAAATAACAGTAAACAGCCACAAGTACAAACACAACGAACCTACATGGAAACACGCAAGTAGCAACGAATAGAAAAACGAAAAAAAGAAGAATTAGCGTGAGAAGAAACGAATTAGCGTTGCGAAACTCGAGAGGGAGCAAAAAAAAAGGTGTCGAACATTCGCGTCTAAATATATCCGGGTGCGTAAGTGAGTCAGAGGACGTTGTTCGATGTCTACTCACCCAAAGTCCCTTGGCAGCGTTTTCAGGGCGACGTAGAACCAGCGGAAGCGGCCCCCGGACACGAGGTACGCGACGATCACCACTGCGAGCAGTTGGACGAGGAAAATCGGGCCCGCGTAGATGGCGAGCAGAGCCAAACAGGCAGCGAGACCCGCCAGCAGAAACATGATGAGTGCCAGGCGACGTAGCAGACGGCCGACTGCCTTCCACCGGCTGCTCGCGTTCCTTTCCGTTCCTCTTCCCGTGCGTGTCTTCGTCTTCGCCGCCTCTGTCCCCGCTCCTGCACAGCCAACGTAAAACCCGACCAATGCATGCTGAGATTTGTTGTTGTGCGAGGCAGTCGCGCGGTGATAAGTTCAAGACCTATCGAGTTGTTTCGAATCTGACGTTATTTTACGAGTCGCACACCACGATCTACGTCACATCGCATGACCGGGGGGCTCTATCTACACCCGTTGATCGGCTCGAACGAGCATTTCGTGGCGCCCCCTTTTCGCCAAGCCCCCTCCCCTGCCACCTTGTTTGGACGCGAGTTTCGCTGGTGCGTCTTGAAGTTTTGTAAAAGCGAACTGGGACGGCACACAAGGAAATTAGAGAGAATTCATTGCCCCTCGCGAGGTTTAAACCCTTTAAGGGGTTTAATTAGAGAGAGACACTTCGTTAGGTGCTTTAAGTTTATTTATTATCGCGAGAGTAATGAGAAGAGATAGTGACTGAGTTTGATCTACTTCGTATCGATACGATGTAACTATCTTAGATAAAGGAAGGCGGTTAGTTGATCGAGATTTACTTTGCGTTTGGAAAGAATTACTTGGATTAAATATTCTCTTCGAAGCTTTTAATACACTAGTTGAAATGCGATAAAAAAAGGGACGAACTACTAACAAAAATAACTATCTTGGATAAAATAGTCCCTTTAAAGTATTTAATTGAGTGCAAGATTTATTTTACATTTGCAAAACAATTGCTTAGACAATCTATCTTAGATAAAATTGTCCCTTTAAGACGGTTAATTGATCGAGATTTACTTTGCATTTGTAAAGAATTGCTTGGGTTAAATATTCTCTTCTAAGCTCTTAATTCACTTGTTGAAATGCGATAAAAAAAAGGGACGAACTACTAACAAAAATAACTATCTTGGATAAAATAGTCCCTTTAAAGTATTTAATTGATTGCAAGATTTACTTTACATTTGCAAACAATTGCTTAGATAAAATAATCTCTTCAAACCCCTCGCAAACAATTATTCCAAACATCCTAAATCTGATAGCAACCGAATGCTTTAAAAAACAACTAACTATCTTAGATAAAATAATCCCTTTAAGGCATTTAATTGATCTCAAGATTTACTTTACATTTGCAAAACAATTGCTTAGATAAAATATTCTCTTCAAACCCCTTAATTCACTAGTTGAAACACGATTTAAAGAAAGAGACGAACTACTAACAAAAATAACTAACTATCTTAGATAAAATAATCCCTTTAAGGCATTTAATTGATCTCAAGATTTACTTTACATTTGCAAACAATTGCTTAGATAAAATATTCTCTTCAAACCCCTCACAAACAATTATTCCAAACATCCTAAATCTGATAGCAACCGAATGCTTTAAAAAACAACTAACTATCTTAGATAAAATAATCCCTTTAAGGCATTTAATTGATCTCAAGATTTACTTTACATTTGCAAAACAATTGCTTAGATAAAATATTCTCTTCAAACCCCTTAATTCACTAGTTGAAACATGATTTAAAGAAAGAGACGAACTACTAACAAAAATAACTAACTATCTTAGATAAAATAATCCCTTTAAGGCATTATTTGATCGCAAGATTTATTTTACATTTGCAAAACAATTGCTTAGACAAAATATTCTCTTCTAAGCTCTTAATTCACTAGTTGAAACGCGATTTTAAAAAAAGAGACGATCTTAGATAAAATTGTCCCTTTAAGGCGGTTAATCGATCGAGATTTACTTTGCATTTGTAAAGAATTGCTTGGATTAAATATTCTCTTCTAAGCTCTTAATTCACTTGTTGAAACGCGATTGAAAGAAGGGATCAATTATTAACAAAAACAACTAACTGTTTGGATAAAATAGTCCCTTTAAGGCATTTAATTGATCTCAATATTTATTTTGCATTTGTAAATAATTGCTTAGATAAAATATTCTTTTGAAACCTCTTAATTCACTAATTGAAATACGATAAAAAAAGGGACGAACTACTAACAACTGGGACGGCACACAAGGAAATTAGAGAAAATTCATTGCTTCTCGCGAGATTTTCAAACTAGAGATATAATTCTTTAAGGCGTTTAATTGATCGCGAGACCCTTCGTTAGGTACAAAGTTTATTTATTATTGTGAGCGTAATGAGAAGAGATAGTGACACAACGAAAATAGAGAGAATTAATTGCTTCTCGCGAGGTTTTTAATAGAAAAGTATAATTCTTTTAGGCGTTTAATTGATCGCGAGACCCTTCGTTAGGTGCAAAGTTTATTTATTATTGTGAGCGTAATGAGAAGAGATGGTGACACAAGGAAATTAAAGAAAATTCATTGCTTCTCGCGAGGTTTTTAATAGAAAAGCATAACCCTTTTAGGCATTTAATTGATCGCGAGACCCTTCGTTAGGTGCAAAGTTTATTTATTATTGTGAGCGTAATGAGAAGAGATAGTGACACAAGGAAATTAGAGAAAATTCATTGCTTCTCGCGAGGTTTTTAATAGAAAAGTATAACCCTTTTAGGCGTTTAATTGATTGCGAGACCCTTGGTTATAGGTATAAAGTTTACTTATTATTGTGAGAGTAATGAAAAGAGATAATGACTGAGTTTGATCTACTTCGTATCGATACGATGTAACTATCTTAGATAAAGGAAGGCGGTTGATTGATCGAGATTTGCTTTGCATTTGGAAAAAATTTGCTTGGATTAAATATTCTCTTCTAAGCTATTAATTCACTAGTTGGAACGCGATTTAAAAAAAGGGACGATCTTAGATGACATTGTCCCTTCAAGGTGGTTAATTGATCGCTAGATTTACTTTGCATTTGTAAATAATTACTTAGATAAAATATTCACTTAATACACTAGTTGAAACGCGATTTTAGAAAGGGATCAACTACTAACAAAAACAACTAACTATCTTCGATAAAATAGTCCCTTTAAAGCATTTAATTGATGGCAAAATTTACTTTACATTTGCAAAACAATTGCTTAGATAAAAAAAGGGGCGAACTAATAACAAAAACAACTAATTATCTTAGATAAAATTGTCTTTGCATTTGTAAATAATTGCCTAGATAAAACATTTTCTTCCAAGCTATTAATTAATTAAAAGGTTTATTCTACGCTCGCAAACAATTGTTCCAAACATCATTTCATCTGATAGCAACCAAATACTTGAAACGCGACTTAAAAAAAGAACGAAAGTCGAGTGCAAAACGCAATTGTAAATCTCAGAATCGTTTAAGGCATTTAATTGATCGCAAGATTTACTTTACATTTGCAAAGCAATTGCTTAGGCAAAATATTCTCTTCAAACCCTTTAATTCACTACATAGTTTACTCTACGCTCGCAAACAATTGTTCCAAATATTTTATGTCTGATAGCAACCGAATGTTTGAAGTGTGATTAAAAAAAGAGACGAAAGTCGAGTGCAAAACGCAATTGTAAATCTCAGATCTAACTATTTTAGATAAAATAATTGCTTTAAGGTATTAATTTATTTTTTTTTTTATAGTTTGCAAGATTTACTTTAGATTTGCAAAACAATAGCTTATAGATAAAATATTCTCTTCAAACCCCTCACAAACAATTATTCCAAACATCCTAAATCTGATAGCAATCGAATACTTGCAACGCGATAGAAAAAAAAGAGACGAAAGTCGAGTGCAAATCGCAATTGTAAATCTCAGATCCAACTATCTTAAATAAAATAATCCCTTTAAGGCATTTATTTACTATATTTTTTTTTTTATAGATGGCAAGATTTACTTTAGATTTGCAAAACAATGGCTTACAGATAAAATATTCTCTTCAAACCCCTCGCAAACAATTATTCCAAACATCCTAAATTTGATAGCAATCGAATGCTTGAAGTGTGATTGAAAAAAAAGGGACGAAAGTCGAGTGCAAATCGCAATTGTAAATCTCAGATCTAACTATTTTAGATAAAATAATCCCTTTAAGGCATTTATTTACTATATTTTTTTTTATAGATGGCAAGATTTACTTTAGATTTGCAAAACAATGGCTTATAGATAAAATATTCTCTTCAAACCCCTCGCAAACAATTATTCCAAAGATCCTAAATCTGATAGCAATCGAATGCTTGAAGTGTGATTGAAAAAAAAGGGACGAAAGTCGAGTGCAAATCGCAATTGTAAATCTCAGATCTAACTATTTTAGATAAAATAATCCCTTTAAGGCATTTATTTACTATATTTTTTTTTTATAGATGGCAAGATTTACTTTAGATTTGCAGAACAATGGCTTATAGATAAAATATTCTCTTCAAACCCCTCGCAAACAATTATTCCAAACATCCTAAATCTGATAGCAACCGAATGCTTGAAGTGCAAATTAAAAAAAAGGGACGAAAGTCGATTACAAATCGCAATTGTAAATCTCAGATCTAACTATCTTAAATAAAATAATCCCTTTGAGGCATTTAAAAAAAGGAACGAAAGTAGAGTGCAAAACGCAATTGTAAATCTCAGATCCAACTATCTTAGATAAAATAATCCCTTTAAGGCATTTATTTACTATATTTTTTTTTATAGATGGCAAGATTTACTTTAGATTTGCAAAACAATGGCTTATAGATGAAATATTCTCTTCAAACCCCTCGCAAACAATTATTCCAAACATCCTAAATCTGATAGCATCCGAATGCTTGAAACGCGATTAAAAAAAAGGGACGAAAGTCGAGTGCAAATCGCAATTGTAAATCTCAGATCTAACTATCTTAGATAAAATAATCCCTTTTAAAGGGATTTTAAATAATCCCTTTTTTTTTATAGATGGCAAGATTTACTTTAGATTTGCAAAACAATGGCTTATAGATAAAATATTCTCTTCAAACCCCTCGCAAACAATTATTCCAAACATCCTAAATCTGATAGCAACCGAATGCTTGAAGTGCAAATTAAAAAAAAGGGACGAAAGTCGATTGCAAATCGCAATTGTAAATCTCAGATCCAACTATCTTAGATAAAATAATCCCTTTAAGGCATTTATTTACTATATTTTTTTTTTTATAGATGGCAAGATTTACTTTAGATTTGCAAAACAATGGCTTACAGATAAAATATTCTCTTCAAACCCCTCGCAAACAATTATTCCAAAGATCCTAAATCTGATAGCAATCGAATGCTTGAAGTGTGATTGAAAAAAAAGGGACGAAAGTTGAGTGCAAATCGCAATTGTAAATCTCAGATCTAACTATCTTAAATAAAATAATCCCTTTAAGGCATTTATTTACTATATTTTTTTTTTTATAGATGGCAAGATTTACTTTAGATTTGCAAAACAATGGCTTATAGATAAAATATTCTCTTCAAACCCCTCGCAAACAATTATTCCAAAGATCCTAAATCTGATAGCAATCCAATGCTTGAAGTGTGATTGAAAAAAAAGGGACGAAAGTTGAGTGCAAATCGCAATTGTAAATCTCAGATCTAACTATCTTAAATAAAATAATCCCTTTAAGGCATTTAAAAAGGGAACGAAAGTAGAGTGCAAAACGCAATTGTAAATCTCAGATCCAACTATCTTAGATAAAATAATCCCTTTAAGGCATTTATTTACTATATTTTTTTTATAGATGGCAAGATTTACTTTAGATTTGCAGAACAATGGCTTATAGATAAAATATTCTCTTCAAACCCCTCGCAAACAATTATTCCAAACATCCTAAATCTAATAACACTCGAATGGTTGAAGAAACAAAGGGTCGAAAGTCGCGAATCTTCTCGAATCGTATAGCTGATCGAAGAGACTGTGAACTGGAAGCGATACGTATCGTGGCCGTCGCTACTCGCGCCAGGAAACCATAACCCGAAAGGTTCTTTCGCACACGTACCACGCACGCACACAAACGGAAGCCGCATAAACCCGTTTCATGCTACTCTTCGTGTTACCTATCGGTTCATTGTTCGCCGTCCCGGTTTCCACTTCCACCACGGTACTCGAGACATTCGACTTGCTGTTCCTTAGTTTATCCTCGAGCTCGACCCTGCCCTCGGCCGACGTCGACGTCCTCGACGAAGACGCCGGCCGCGAACAGATCGACGGCGAAAGACCCGCGGCGTTCGTACGTGGCTCGCCCTTTTCTAAGTCCTGCAACAGGCCCGGTAAATATCGTGTGATGCACGTTTTACACATGGAAATCATCAATCCAGCCAACCTTCCAAACCGTTTTTTACCAAGCTTACGTAACCACGCGACGACGTAACCATCCGGACGGATACGGTTCTTATAAGCGCGACGGAGCGCCATTCCAGCGCACGCTGCTATTAATTAAGACAATGTTTTCATTTCGTTTGTTTTCTTGGCTTATCTATAAGTTGTAATATGAGTATTGGTATGTGTGTTATGGGATTAAAATTAGTTGGTGGGAGATTTTAGTGCTTATGCGGCCAAAGATCAGAGTTACTTTGTTTTTATTGTAATGCTTATTTGTAATGCTTTTTTGCTTTGTTCTATTTTTTTTTTTTTTTTTTATATTTGTAATAGGAGTATGTGTATTATGGTATTATAACTTATATTAACTTTGTTGTGAGATTTTAGTGCTTATGCGGCCAGAGATCAGAGTTACTTTGTTTCTATTGTAATGCTTATTTGTAATGCTTTTTTGCTTTGTTCTATTTTTTTTTTTTTTTATATTTGTAATAGGAGTATCTATATTATGGTATTATAATTTATATTAACTTTGTTGTGAGATTTTAGTGCTTATGCGGCCAAAGATCAGAGTTACTTTGTTTTTATTGTAATGCTTATTTGTAATGCTTTTTTGCTTTGTTCTATTTTTTTTTTTTTTTTATATTTGTAATAGGAGTATCTGTATTATGGTATTATAACTTAACTTATATGGTATTAGAACTTATATTAACTTTGTTGTGAGATTTTAGTGCTTATGCGGCCAAAGATCAGAGTTACTTTGTTTTTATTGTAATGCTTATTTGTAATGCTTTTTTGCTTTGTTCTATTTTTTTTTTTTTTTTTATATTTGTAATAGGAGTATTTGTATTATGGTATTATAACTTAACTTATATGGTATTATAACTTCTATTAACTTTGTCGTGAGATTTTAGTGCTTATGCATTCAAAGATCAAAAGTACTTTATTTTTATTGACGAGTAGAATTGGTCTTTTTTTTTATTTGAACGTAAATGTTATCCTTCTTTGCTTTGCTCTATTACTATTATTTTTTTTTTCTTAAATTTGTAACAAAAGCATCTATATTGTGGTATTAAAATAGTTTGTCGCGAAATCTTAGTGCTGATGCGCCCAAAGATCAGAGTTACTTTGTTTTAATTGACGTTGAACAAAAATGTATTCTGTAATAATTTTTGTAATACTTCTTTACTTTGCTCTATTTTTTTTTTTTTCTTAAATTTGTAACAGAAGCATCTATGTTGTGGTATTAAAATGGTTTGTCGTGAGATTTTAGTGCTAATGCGTTCAAAGATTAAAGGTATTTTATTTTCATTGACGAGTAGAATTGGTCATTTTTTTTATTTGAACAAAAATGTTATCCTTCTTTGCTTTGCTCTATTTTTTTTCTTAAATTTGTAACAGAGGCATCTATATTGTGGTATTAAAACAGTTTGTCGCAAGATTTTAGTGCTGATACGTCCAAAAATCAGAGTTACTTTATTTTTATTGTAATTCTGTAATTTTTTGGTAATACTTCTTTGCTTTGCTCTATTTTTTTTTTTTTTTTTTTTCTTAAATTTGTAAAAGGAGTGTCTTTATTGTGGTATTAAAATAGTTTGTCGCGAGATTTTAGTGCTGATGCATGAAATCAAAGATCAAAGTTACTTTGTTTTAATTGACGAATAGAATTGGTCTTTCTTTTATTTAAACAAAAATGTTATCCTTCTTTGCTTTGCTCTATTTTTTTTTTTTTTCTTAAATTTGTAACAAAAGCATCTGTATTGTAGTTTTGAAGTACTTTGTCACGTGATTTTAATGCATCCAAAAACCAAAATTACTTTAATTTGGTTACTTTGTTTTGATTAACGAGTAGAATAGGTGGCGCGATCAGAGTTATTTTAATTTGTTTACTTTATTTTGATTGACCAGTAGAATTGGTAATTTTTTTTATCGAACAAAAATGTAATCCTTCTCTACTTTGTTCTGTTTTTTTTTTTTCTTTAAATTTATAACAGGAGCATCTGTATTATGATTTTAAAGCACTTTGTCGCACAATCTTAGTGCTGATAAGACCAAAAATCAAAGTTACTTTAATTTGTTTACTTTGTTTTAATTGACGAGTGGAATTGGTAATTTTTTTTATTCAACAAAAATATAATCTTTCTTTGCTTTGCCCTATTTTTTTTTTTAATCCTTAAAAGCACTCTGTCGTGCGATTTCAGTACTAATGATTGATGATGATGATTTAGAACGATTAGAATAAAATTATTTTAATTTGTTAACTAGTGAATCATGTTCGAATCCAAAAGTTTATTTTAATTAACGAGTAGAATTGTTGATTTTTTTTTATTTAATAAAATTTGCAATAGAAACGTCTCTACTACAGTTTTAAAGCACTTTATTGTGGAATTTCAGTGCTCGTGCGATCAAAAACCAAAATTACTTTGATTTGTTTACTTTATTTTGATTAACGAATAGAATTCTTCATTTTTTATGTAATCTTTCCTTACTTTTTCTTATTTTCTTCCTTAAATTTGCGATAGAAGTGTCTGTATTACCTGTATTGTTAAAAACCCAAAGTTACTTTAATTTGTTTCCTTTATTTCGATTTGCAAGTAGAATTGTTAATTTTTTATTGAACAAAAATGTAATGCTTCACTTTTTCCGTCAAATTTGCAATAAAAGTATCTCTACTATAGTTTTAAAGCACTTTGCCATGAAATTTCAGTGCTCAAGCGTTTAAAAACCACAATTACTTTGATTTATTTACTTTATTTTGATTAACGAACAGAATTGTTAATTTTTTATGTAATCCTTCCTTACTTTCTTTCTTAAATTTGCAATAGAAGTGTTTATATTACCAAAGTTACTTTAATTTGTTTACTTTTTTTCGACTGACAAGTAGAATTGTTAATTTTTTATTGAACAAAAATGTAATGCTTCACTTTTTCCGTTAAATTTTCAATAAAAGTATCTCTACTATAGTTTTAAAGCACTTTGCCATGAAATTTCAGTGCTCAAGCGTTTAAAAACCAAAATTACTTTGATTTGTTTACTTTATTTTGATTAACGAATAGAATTGTTAATTTTTTATGTAATCCTTCCTTACTTTCTTTCTTAAATTTGCAATAGAAGTGTTTATATTACCAAAGTTACTTTAATTTGTTTACTTTATTTCGATTGGCAAGTAGAATTGTTAAGTTTTTATTGAACAAAAATGTAATGCATCACTTTTTCCATTAAATTTGCAATAAAAGTATCTCTACTATAGTTTTAAAGCACTTTGTCATGAAATTTCAGTGCTCAAGCGTTTAAAAATCAAAATTATTTTGATTTATTTACTTTATTTTGATTAACGAATAGAATTCTTAATTTTTTATGTAATCTTTCCTTACTTTCTTTCTTAAATTTGCAATAGAAGTGTTTATATTACCAAAGTTACTTTAATTTGTTTACTTTATTTCGATTGACAAGTAGAATTGTTAATTTTTTATTGAACAAAAATGTAATGCTTCACTTTTTCCGTTAAATTTGTAATAAAAGTATCTCTACTATAGTTTTAAAGCACTTTGTCATGAAATTTCAGTGCTCAAGCGTTTAAAAACCAAAATTACTTTGATTTATTTACTTTATTTTGATTAACGAATAGAATTGTTAATTTTTTATGTAATCCTTCCTTACTTTCTTTCTTAAATTTGCAATAGAAGTGTTTATATTACCAAAGTTACTTTAATTTGTTTACTTTATTTCGATTGGCAAGTAGAATTGTTAAGTTTTTATTGAACAAAAATGTAATGCTTCACTTTATCCGTCAAATTTTCAATAAAAGTATCTCTACTATAGTTTTAAAGCACTTTGTCATGAAATTTCAGTGCTTAAGCGTTTAAAAACCAAAATTACTTTGATTTATTTACTTTATTTTGATTAACGAATAGAATTGTTAATTTTTTATGTAATCCTTCCTTACTTTCTTTCTTAAATTTGCAATAGAAGTGTTTATATTACCAAAGTTACTTTAATTTGTTTACTTTATTTCGATTGGCAAGTAGAATTGTTAAGTTTTTATTGAACAAAAATGTAATGCTTCACTTTATCCGTCAAATTTTCAATAAAAGTATCTCTACTATAGTTTTAAAGCACTTTGTCATGAAATTTCAGTGCTCAAGCGTTTAAAAACCAAAATTACTTTGATTTGTTTACTTTGTTTTGATTAACGAATAGAATTGTTAATTTTTTATGTAATCCTTCCTTACTTTCTTTCTTAAATTTGCAATAGAAGTGTTTATATTACCAAAGTTACTTTAATTTGTTTACTTTATTTCGATTGGCAAGTAGAATTGTTCATTTTTTATTGAACAAAAATGTAATGCTTCACTTTTTCCGTTAAATTTGCAATAAAAGTATCTCTACTATAGTTTTCAAGCACTTTGCCATGAAATTTCAGTGCTTACACGTCCAAAAACCAAAGTAACTTTAATTTATTAACTAGTTCATCGCGTTCTACTTGTGTACGCATCAGTTTTTAAATTTATCTCAGTATAATTAACGACTAGAATAGCTAATCTTTTCTTTTTACATAATCATTCGTCGCTTTGCTTTGCTTTTTTCCTTAAATTTGCAATGGAAACGTCTCTGGTATAATCTTAAAGCACTTCGTCGTTGAATTTCAGTTTTTTACGCATCTGCACGATTCGAACAAAATTTATGTTAATTTATTAAGTAATAAATCTTCAAATTTATTTCAAATTTGCAATAAAAGATTGTGTACCGTTTTTGACGATTTTTGAAACTAAATTCCATAGTTAAAAGTAACTGAAACTGCTTGAGTTTCTTTTTGTTGTTTGTAAAACTTCAGTCAAAGCTCTTGAACACTTCTACTGCGAATTCTATCCTCTTAATTTGCAATGGAAGCGTCTCTGCTACAGTTTTAAAGCACTTTGTCGTGGAATTTCAGTTTTCACGCATCTGCACGATTAAAACAAAATTTATATTAATTTATTAAGTAATAAATATTCAAATTTATTTCAAATTTGCAATCAAAGATTCTGTACCGTTTTTGACGATTTTTTAAACTAATTTTCATAGTTTAACTGCCTCAGTTTCTTTTCGTTGTTTGTAAAACTTCGATCAAAACTCTTGAACACTTCTACTGCGAATTCTATCCTCTTCTGGGCGCGATTAACTAGCACATAGTCGAACATGCATTTATGGTGGATATTAAGTGTTCCACTATAGTATCGTGTGACCTAGAACAGTGGTTCTCAAACTGAACGCCTAGAATATTCAATTCTCTCAGATTAACTAAACTTTCTTCGAAATTAGAGAACTGAGCAGTAAATTTCCAACTTAAAACCAATTTTAACTGCTTAAAGGACAAATTCGTTCTCAACTGGACACCCATAACGTTTAATTGGACAACTGAGCAGTAAATTTCCCACTTAAAACCAAATTCGAGCCATTTAAAGGACAACTGTTCAAGTCTGCGAAATTTATTCTCAAACTGGACGACCAGAATATTCAATTCTCTAAGATTAACTAAACTTTAATCGAAATTAGACAACTGAGCAGTAAATTTCCAACTTAAAACCAACTTTAACTGCTTTAAAGGACAAATTCGTTCTCAACTGGGCGATCATAACATTAAATTCTCTCAGATTAACTGAACTTCCATCGAAATTAAACAACTGAGCAGTAAATTTCCCAACTTAAAACCAACTTTAACTGCTTAAAGGACAACTGTCACGTCTGCGAAATTTGTTCTCAAACTGAACGCTCAGAATATTCAATTCTCTCAGATTAACTAAATTTCCATCGAAATTAGACAACTGAGCAGTAAATTTTCCAACTTAAAACCAAATTAGAACTTTTTAAAGGACAACTGTTCACGTCTGCGAAATTTCTTCTCAAACTGAACGCCCAGAACATTCAATTTTCTCAGATTAACTAAACTTTCTTCGAAATCAGACAACTGAGCAGTAAATTTCCTAACTTAAAACCAAATTTAACTACTTAAAGGACAAATTCGTTCTCAACTGGACGCTCATAACATTAAATTCTCTCAGATTAACTACATTTCCATTGAAATCAGACAACTGAGCAGTAAATTTTCCAACTTAAAACCAAATTAGAACTATTTAAAGGACAACTGTTCACGTCTGCAGAATTTGTTCTCAAACTGAACGCTCAGAATATTCAATTCTCTCAGATTAACTAAACTTCCATCGAAATTAGACAACTGAGTAGTAAATTTTCCAACTTAAAACCAAATTAGAACTTTTTAAAGGGCAACTGTTCACGTCTGCGAAATTTGTTCTCAAATTGGGCGCTCAGAATATTCAATTTTCTCAGATTAACTGAACTTCCATAGAAATTAGACAACTAAGCAGTAAATTTTTCAACTTAAAACCAAATTCGAACCATTTAAAGGACAACTGTTCACGTCTGCGAAATTTGTTCTCAAATTGGGCGCTCAGAATATTCAATTTTCTCAGATTAACTGAACTTCCATCGAAATTAGGCAACTGAACAGTAAATTCGCAACTTAAAACTAAATTCGAACCATTTAAAGGACAACTGTTCACGTCTGCGAAACTTGTTCTTAAACTAAACACCCAAAATATTCAGTTCTCTCAGATTAACTAGACTTCCATCGAAATTAGACAACTGAGCAGTCAATTTTCCAACTTAAAACTAAATTCGAACCATTTAAAGGACAACTGTTCAGGTCTGCGAAATTTGTTCTTAGACTGAACGCCCAGATCGTTCAATTCTCTCAGAGCAGTTAAAGTTGGTTTTAAGTTGGAAATTTACTGCTCAGTTGTCTAATTTCGATAGGCTAACTAAACTTCCATCGAAATTAGGCAACTTAAAACTAAATTCGAACCATTTAAAGGACAACTGTTCACGTCTGCGAAACTTGTTCTTAAACTAAACACCCAAAATATTCATTTCTCTCAGATTAACTAGACTTCCATCGAAATTAGACAACTGAACAGTAAATTCGTAACTTAAAACTAAATTCGAACCATTTAAAGGCCAACTGTTCACGTCTGCGAAATTTGTTCTCAAATTGGGCGCTCAGAATATTCAATTTTCTCAGATTAACTGAACTTCCATCGAAATTAGACAACTGAACAGTAAATTCGCAACTTAAAACTAAATTCGAACCATTTAAAGGACAACTGTTCACGTCTGCGAAACTTGTTCTTAAACTAAACACCCAAAATATTCATTTCTCTCAGATTAACTAGACTTCCATCGAAATTAGACAACTGAGCAGTAAATTTGTCAACTTAAAACCAAATTCGAACCATTCAAAGGACAATTGTTCACGTCTGCGAAATTTGTTCTCAAATTGGGCGCTCAGAATATTCAATTTTCTCAGATTAACTGAACTTGCATCGAAATTAGACAACTGAGCAGTAAATTTCCCAACTTAAAACTAAATTCGAACCATTTAAAGGACAACTGTTCACGTCTGCAAAACTTGTTCTTAAACTAAACACCCAAAATATTCATTTCTCTCAGATTAACTAGACTTCTATCGAAATTAGACAACTGAGCAGTAAATTTGTCAACTTAAAACTAAATTCGAACTATTTAAAGGACATCTGTTCAATTCTCTCAGATTAACTAAACTTCCATCGAAATTAGACAACTGAGCAGTCAATTTTCCAACTTAAAACCAATTTTGAACTATTTAAAGGACAACTGTTCAGGTCTGCAGAATTTGTTCTCAAACTGAACGCTCAGAACATTAAATTCTCTCAAATTAACTAAACTTTCATCGAAATTAGACAATTGAGCAGTAAACTTCCCAACTTAAAACCAAATTCGAACTATTTGAAGAATAACTATTCAGTTCTCTCAGATTAACTAAACTTCCATCGAAATTAGACAACTTAATTTCCCAATTTAAAACCAATTTCAAACTATTTAAAGGACATCTGTTCAATTCTCTCAGATTAACTAAACTTCCATCGAAATTAGACAACTGAGCAGTAAATTTCCAACTTAAAACCAAATTAGAACTATTTAAAGGACAACTGTTCAGGTCTGCACAATTTGTTCTCAAACTGGACGCCCAGAACATTAAATTCTCTCAAATTAACTAAACTTTCATCGAAATTAGACAATTGAGCAGTAAACTTCCCAACTTAAAACCAAATTCGAACTATTTGAAGAATAACTATTCAGTTCTCTCAGATTAACTAAACTTCCATCGAAATTAGACAACTTAATTTCCCAATTTAAAACCAATTTCAAACTATTTAAAGGACATCTGTTCAATTCTCTCAGATTAACTAAACTTCCATCGAAATTAGACAACTGAGCAGTAAATTTCCAACTTAAAACCAAATTAGAACTATTTAAAGGACAACTGTTCAGGTCTGCACAATTTGTTCTCAAACTGGACGCCCAGAACATTAAATTCTCTCAAATTAACTAAACTTTCATCGAAATTAGACAACTTAGCAGTAAATTTTCCAACTTAAAACCAAATTCGAACTATTTAAAGAATAACTATTCAGTTCTCTCAGATTAACTAAACTTCCATCGAAATTAGACAACTTAATTTCCCAATTTAAAACCAATTTCAAACTATTTAAAGGACATCTGTTCAATTCTCTCAGATTAACTAAACTTCCATCGAAATTAGACAACTGAGCAGTAAATTTCCAACTTAAAACCAATTTTGAACTATTTAAAGGACAACTGTTCAGGTCTGCACAATTTGTTCTCAAACTGGACGCCCAGAACATTAAATTCTCTCAAATTAACTAAACTTTCATCGAAATTAGACAACTGAGCAGTAAATTTCCCAACTTAAAACCAAATTCGAGCCATTCAAAGGACAACTGTTCACGTCTGCGAAATTTGTTCAGCCCAATGGCGACGTGGAAGGAAAAAATATGCTTGAGAGTCGTTTGTTCAGAGTATCGAGTGCATCGCGAACTGTATATCGGAGATTGCCCTGAATAATCTCGATCGAAGTGGTTTCTTAACTTAACCAACGATTACAACGTGTTTCGACAGAAATTGTTTGCATATGCGCATATCAATTAGATGGTTGCAAATAGATTGCGATAGTTCCTGCGCTCGTTTCGTTTAACTTCCCTTATCATTGCAACGCGAGCAGACTTCGATAGTTTGCCTATCAATTTTTGCAGACAGATAAATCGTGAGATACGTTGCTAGACTGTTTTTAATTTGTAGAAAATTGTCGAGCATTTTGCACAGCAAATAATAAATAGAAAGTAACGCGAGAAGTAAGAAATGCAAGACTGTTTTTAATTTGTAGAAAATTCTCGAGCATTTTGCACGAACAAATAATAAATACAGAAATGCAAGACTGTTTCCAATTTGTAGAAAATTCTCGAGCATTTTGCACAGCAAATAATAAATACAAAGTAACGCGAGAAGTAAGAAATGCAAGACTGTTTTTAATTTGTAGAAAATTCTCGAGCATTTTGCACGAACAAATAATAAATACAGAAATGCAAGACTGTTTCCAATTTGTAGAAAATTCCCGAGCATTTTGCACGAACAAATAATAAATACAAAGTAACGCGAGAAATAAGAAATGTGCGAGGAAAAAAGCTGCAGAAATGTGTACTATAATCTCACATTGCCAAGATGTGAGGCGTATGTTTATTGTTTTTGAATAACATATTGCATAATAATTGCAATAACAATTTCTTTTCGAGTTGTGGCGCTTAACGAGAACGTGAACAGCTATTTCTTCTATTAATATTTGAAACCAACGTGTCTATTGTTAAATATTAATACTAATACTGTTAATATTAATAGAAAAAAATTCTAATTTAATGAAGAGGATTGCAAACTGATATTAAAGAATTCTGCTTTAATGAAAAGGTTTAAAAGGTTTGCAAAATAATATTAAAGACTTCTACTTTAATGAAATGGGTTGCAAAGTAAAATAATATTAAAAAATTCTAATTTAATGAAGAGGATTGCAAACTGATATTAAAGAATTCTACTTTAATTAAAAGGTTTGTAAGGTTTGCAAAATAATATTAAAGAATTCTACTTTAATGAAATGGGTTGCAAAGTAAAATAATATTAAAAAATTCTAATTTAAATAAATGAAGAGGATTGCAAACTGATATTAAAAAATTCTGCTTTAATGAAAAGGTTTAAAAGGTTTGCAAAATAATATTAAAGACTTCTACTTTAATGAAATGGGTTGCAAAGTAAAATAATATTAAAAAATTCTAATTTAATGAAGAGGATTGCAAACTGATATTAAAGAATTCTGCTTTAATGAAAAGGTTTGTAAGGTTTGCAAAATAATATTAAAGAATTCTAGTTTAATGAAATGGGTTGCAAAGTAAAATAATATTAAAAAATTCTAATTTAATGAAGAGGATTGCAAACTGATATTAAAGAATTCTGCTTTAATGAAAAGGTTTGTAAGGTTTGCAAAATAATATTAAAGAATTCCACTTTAATGAAATGGGTTGCAAAGTAAAATAATATTAAAAAATTCTAATTTAATGAAGGGGATTGCAAACTGATATTAAAGAATTCTGCTTTAATGAAAAGGTTTGTAAGGTTTGCAAAATAATATTAAAGAATTCCACTTTAATGAAATGGGTTGCAAAGTAAAATAATATTAAAAAATTCTAATTTAATTAAGGAGATTGCAAACTGATATTAAAGAATTCTGCTTTAATGAAAAGGTTTGTAAGGTCTGCAAAATAATATTAAAGAATTCTACTTTAATGAAATGGGTTGCAAAGTAAAATAATACTAAAAAATTTTACTTTAATGAAGTGGATTGCAAACTGATATTAAAGAATTCTGCTTTAATGAAAAGGTTTGTAAGGTTTGCAAAATAATATTAAAGAATTCTACAATACTTTAATGAAATGGGTTGCAAAGTAGAATAATATTAAAAAATTCTGCAAAATAATATTAAAGAATTCTACTTTAATGAAAGGGGTTGCAAACTTATATTAAAGGATTCTAGTTTAATGAAAGGGATTGCAAAGCTATATTCAAGAATTGTACTTTAATGAAATGGGTTGCAAAATAGAATAATATTAAAAAATTCTACTTTAATGAAGAGGATTGCAAACTGATATTAAAAAATTCTGCTTTAATGAAAAGGTTTGCAAAATAATAGTAAAGAATTCTATTTTAATGAAAAGGTTTGCAAAATAATATTAAAGAATTCTACTTTAATGAAAGGGGTTGCAAACTTATATTAAAGGATTCTAGTTTAATGAAAGGAATTGCAAAACTATATCCAAGAATTGTACTTTAATGAAATGGGTTGCAAAGTAGAATAATATTAAAAAATTCTAATTTAATGAAGAGGATTGCAAACTGATATTAAAGAATTCTGTTTAATGAAAAGGGTTGCAAAATAATATTAAAGAATTCTGCTTTAATGAAAAGGTTTGCAAAATAATATTAAAGAATTCTAGTTTAATGAAAGGGATTGTAAAACTATATTCAAGAATTATACTTTAATAAAGGAGTTGCAAAGTAGAATAAGATTAAAAAATTCTACTTCAATGAAAACAGTTGCAAAGTAGAATAATATTAAAAAATTCCACTTTAATAAAAAGTGAACAGCAATTTCTTCAATTAATATTTGAAACGAACGTGGCTATTGTTGATACGCTCGTTTTGTTTTTAAATATTGTTTTATACACGTTTGCGAACCTTTCTATAGACTTTCTACTTTCTCTTAAACTTTCTCTCAAAGTAACTAAAAGTAATATGCGCGTATGATCGCGGACGCGAAGATACGAAGTGGCTGAAGCAACTCTTTCACCTTTTTCTTTGGGCTCTTCATTAATGAGTTTAAACGAAACAGGCGTCTCGAATTGTGTTTCTCGCTTTTTATGTATCGAGGTGACTTTTAGCATCGAATATTATTGTTATCAGTCGATTGAACGCTTTTAAGTCCAAGCAATTATCAATCAATTTATTAATAATTGCATGTTGAAGTAATTGAAGGTACAACAAAGATTTTATAATTAAAGAAAACTTATTATGATGTATCTACTCGATAAATTAAAATATCGAGTGCACTTTGATTTAAGTAACATGACTGAGTTTACCTTCAACTTTCAAGTTTGATTTTAGCCTCGCATATTATTATTATCAGTCCATTGAACGCTTTTAAGTCCAAGCAATTTATTAATAATATCAATCAATTTATTAATAATTACATGTTAAAGTAATCTAAGGTACAACAAAGATGTTTTAATTAACGAGAATTTATTATTGTGTATCTACTTGATAAATTAAAATATTGAGTGCACTTTTATTTAAGTAACATGATTGAGTTTACCTTCAACTTTCAAATTTGATTTTAGCATCGCATATCATTATTATCAGTCCATTGAACGCTTTTAAGTCCAATTATCAATCAATTATCAATCAATTTATTAATAATTACATGTTAAAGTAATCTAAGATACAACAAAGATGTTTAATTAAAGAGAATTTATTATTGTGTATTTACTCGATAAATTAAAATATCGAGTGCACTTTTATTTAAGTAACATGACTGAGTTTACCTTCAACTTTCAAGTTTGATTTTAGCATCGCATATTATTATTATCAGTCCATTGAACGCTTTTAAGTCCAATTAGCAATCAATTATCAATCAAATTATTAATAATTACATGTTAAAGTAATCTAAGGTACAACAAAGATGTTTTAATTAACAAGAATTTATTATTGTGTATCTACTTGATAAATTAAAATATTGAGTGCACTTTTATTTAAGTAACATGACTGAGTTTACCTTCAACTTTCAAGTTTGATTTTAGCATTGAATATTATCATTATTAGTCGATTGAACGCTTTTAAGTCCAAGCAATTTATTAATAATATCAATCAATTTATTAATAATTACATGTTAAAGTAATCTAAGATAGAACAAAGATGTTTTAATTAAGGAAAACTTATTATGATGTATCTACTCGATAAATTAAAATATCCAGTGCATTTTGATTTAAGTAACATGACTGAGTTTACCTTAAATTTTCAAGTTTGATTTTAGCATTGAATATTATTATTATCAGTCCATTGAACGCTTTTAAGTCCAATTATCAATCAATTATCAATCAATTTATTAATAATTACATGTTAAAGTAATCTAAGATACAACAAAGATGTTTAATTAAAGAGAATTTATTATTGTGTATTTACTTGATAAATTAAAATATCGAGTGCACTTTGATTTAAGTAATATGACTGAGTTTACCTTAAATTTTCAAGTTTGATGGAAGTACATTTAAATTAAGAAATATTTTCTTCAATATCAGAATAAATAAGAAACTTATCATATGATTCTCCTAAATGGCTTTCAATCAATTGATCTACAGCAGCACCTAGTCGATTGGACGCTTTTAAGTCCAAGCAATTATCAATCAATTTATTAACAATTACATTCTAAACTAATCTAAGATACAACAAAGATGTTTAATTAACGAGAATTTGTTATGATGTATCTACTTGATAAATTAAAATATTAAGTGCACTTTGATTTAAGTTACATGATTTAATTTACCTTGAATTTTCAAGTTTTATGGAAGTACAGTTGAATTAAGAAATATTCTATTCAATATCAGAATAATTGATCTACAGCAGCACCTAGTCGATTGAACGCTTTTAAGTCCAAGCAATTATCGATCAATTTATTAATAATTACATTCTAGAGTAATCTAAGATAGAACAAAGATGTTTTAATTAATGAAAACTTATTATCGCGTATCTACTTGATAAATTAAAATATTGAGCGCACTTTTATTTACCTTAAACTTTCAAGTTTGATGGAAGTGCATTTAAATTAAGAAATATTTTACTTATGACCAGAATAAATAAGAAACTTATCGTATGGTCCTCTTAAATAGCTTCCAATTAATTTGTATTGTACAACCTGATCTACAGCAGCACCTAGTCGATTGAACACTTTTAAGTCCAAGCAATTATCAATCAATTTATTAATAATTACATTCTAGAGTAATCTAAGATAGAACAAAGATGTTTTAATTAATGAAAACTTATTATCGCGTATCTACTTGATAAATTAAAATATTGAGCGCACTTTTATTTACCTTAAACTTTCAAGTTTGATGGAAGTGCATTTAAATTAAGAAATATTTTACTTATGACCAGAATAAATAAGAAACTTATCGTATGGTCCTCTTAAATAGCTTCCAATTAATTTGTATTGTACAACCTGATCTACAGCAGCACCTAGTCGATTGAACGCTTTTAAGTCCAAGCAATTATCGATCAATTTATTAATAATTACATTCTAGAGTAATCTAAGATAGAACAAAGATGTTTTAATTAATGAAAACTTATTATCGTGTATCTACTTGATAAATTAAAATATTGAGCGCACTTTGATTTACCTTAAACTTTCAAGTTTGATGGAAGTGCATTTAAATTAAGAAATATTTTACTTATGACCAGAATAAATAAGAAATTTATCATATGGTCCTCTTAAATAGCTTCCAATTAATTTGTATTGTACAACCTGATCTACAGCAGCACCTAGTGTTCTCCACGAGAACTAAATCCAAAGAATTTCAATGAAATGCAATTGAAATGGAATGATCAATCAACGTCAGATTAAAAATACTCCATTAAGAACTGCTCTTTACGTCCATGCGTGAGTATAAATATAGTAATTAGCCTCAATAAATCATCGCCTACCATCACATCTCAAAGTTCACTCGACATCATCTTATCGAGTCATAGAATTCATCTTTTCATTGGCTACTATGGCAATAACGAAAATATGCGATCGCTCGAGAAGGTAATAACCCATTTTAAGTTCTATTAAAAGAGTGCAAGTGCCAATTTTTGTATAGAATCCTTTAAATTAAAAATACTTGTCCAGTTAAGTAATAAAAGCTCGTAATTTAAGTGGTTCTCCAGCTGATTACGTAACTGATTATGCAAGCAACGTTACCGATAATCGATAAGATCAATTTCGTGAGAAAGAGAAATAAAACGAGGTCCCTTTTTCGTATTACTGTGTTCAGAATTACACAAAAGTTTACAGTTAAATCGTTTTTCATTGTTAAATCAATCCTTTTGCTTTACGCAAAAGTTTACAGTTAAATCAATCCTTTTGCTTTACACAAAAGTTTATAGTTAAGTCATTTTTCATTTTTAAATCAATCCTTTTGCTTTACGCAAAAGTTTACAGTTAAATCAATCCTTTTGCTTTACACGAAAGTTTACAGTTAAGTCTTTTTTTCATTTTTAAATCAATCCTTTTGCTTTACACAAAAGTTTACAGTTAAGTCATTTTTCATTTTTAGATCAATCCTTTTGCTTTACGCAAAAGTTTACAGTTAAATCAATCCTTTTGCTTTACACAAAAGTTTACAGTTAAGTCTTTTTTTCATTTTTAAATCAATCCTTTTGCTTTACACAAAAGTTTACAGTTAAATCGTTTTTCATTTTTAAATCAATCCTTTTGCTTTACACAAAAGTTTATAGTTAAGTCATTTTTCATTGTTAAATCAATCCTTTTGCTTTACACAAAATTTTATAGTTAAATCGTTTTTCATTGTTAAATCAATCCTTTTGCTTTACACAAAAGTTTATAGTTAAATCGTTTTTCATTTTTAAATCAATCCTTTTGCTTTACACAAAAGTTTACAGTTAAATCGTTTTCCATTGCTAAATCAATCCTTTTGCTTTACACAAAAGTTTACAATTAAAGCATTTTTCATTGTTAAAACAATCCTTATGCTTTACACAAAAGTTTATAGTTAAATCGTTTTTCATTTTTAAATCAATCCTTTTGCTTTACACAAAAGTTTGCAGTTAAATCATTTTTTATTGTTAAAACAATCCTTCACGCGACAAAAAGAAGCAAATTTGATATTCAGCTGCGTTTAAAAGGAATCTCTAGATCTGACTGGGTTTTTTAAATTTTTGGAAGTGGGGAGTTCACAATATTTACGAAAATTCTTCTGCGTTGCAGGTAAATAATTTTTTGCAGTTTTAGGCAATTAATTTTAAGACATAAGGCAATACGAAAATTTTCAAGAATTCTACTTTAATCAAAAGTGTTAAAAGTAGAATAATGTTGAAGAATTCTACTTTAATGAAAGAAGTTGTAAAGTAGAACAATATTAATAAATTCCATATTTAATAGAAGGAGTAGCAAAGTAGAATGATGTTCAAGAATTCTACTTTAAAAAGAAAAATACTGCAATGTAGAATAATGCTCAAGGATCCTACTTCAAAAAGAAAAATATTGCAAAGTAGAATAATAATAAAGAATTCTGCTTTAATAAAAAGGGTTGCAAAATTGTATTAAAGAATTCTGTTTTAATAAAAAAGGTTGCAAACTGATATTAAAGAATCCTACTTTAATGAAAGAGGTTGCAAAGTTGTATTAAAGGATTCTAGTTTAATGAAAGGAGTTGTAAAACTATATTAAAAAATTCTACTTTAATGAAAAGGGTTGGAAAATAATATTAAAGAATTATACTTTAATGAAAAGGGTTGAAAAATGATATTAAAGAATTCTACTTTATTGAAAGGGGTTGAAAACTTATACGAAAGAATTCTATTTTAATGAAAGGGGTTGCAAATTAATATTAAAGAATTTTACTTTAATGAAAGGTGTTGCAAAATTGTATTAAAGAATTCTGCTTTAATGAGAGGAGTTGCAAAATTGTATTAAAGAACTCTGTTTTAATAAAAAGGGTTGCAAAATTGTATTAAAGAATTCTGTTTTAATAAAAAAGGTTGCAAACTGATATTAAAGAATCCTACTTTAATGAAAGAGGTTGGAAAGTTATATAAAAGGATTCTAGTTTAATGAAAGGGGTTGCAAAATAATATTAAAGAATTATACTTTAATGAAAAGAGTTGAAAAATAATATTAAATAATTCTACTTTATTGAAAGGGGTTGAAAACTTATATTAAATAATTCTATTTTAATGAAAGGGGTTGCAAATTAATATTAAAGAATTTTACTTTAATGAAAGGTGTTGCAAAATTGTATTAAAGGATTCTGCTTTAATGAGAGGAGTTGCAAAATTGTATTAAAGAATTCTGTTTTAATGAAAAGGGTTGCAAATTAATATTAAAGAATTTTACTTTAATGAAAGGTATTGCAAAATTGTATTAAAGAATTCTGCTTTAATGAGAGGAGTTGCAAAATTGTATTAAAGAATTCTGTTTTAATGAAAAGGGTTGCAAAATAATATTAAAGAATTCTACTTTAATGAAAGGGGTTGCAAAATAATATTAAAGAATTATACTTTAATGAAAAGGGTTGAAAAATGATATTAAAGAGTTCTACTTTATTGAAAGGGATTGAAAACTTATATTAAAGAATTCTATTTTAATGAAAGCGGTTGCAAATTAATATTAAAGAATTTTACTTTAATGAAAAGGGTTGAAAAATGATATTAAAGAATTCTACTTTATTGAAAGGGATTGAAAACTTATATTAAAGAATTCTATTTTAATGAAAGGGGTTGCAAATTAATATTAAAGAATTTTACTTTAATGAAAGGAGTTGCAAAATTGTATTAAAGAATTCTGTTTTAATGAAAAGGGTTGCAAAATAATATTAAAGAATTATACTTTAATGAAAGGTGTTGCAAAATTGTATTAATGAATTCTGCTTTAATGACAAGGGGTTGTAAAATCCCTGTAAAAACTAAACCCTTGTAAAAACTATATTCAAGAATTGTACTTTAATGAAAGGGGTTGCAAAGTAGAATATATAATATTAAATATTAAAGATTTATATAAATATTAAAGAATTCTACATCAATGAGGGGTGTTGCAAAATAGAATAATGTTAATAAAAGAAGTTGCTAACTGATGTCAAAGAATTTTATTTTAATGAAAGTTATTGCAAAGTAGAATAATGTTAATGAAAGAAATTGCAAAGTGATGTTAAAGAATTCTGCTTTAACTAAGGATGTTGCAAAGTAGAATAATACTAAAAAATTCTGCCTTAATGAAAGGAGTAGCAAAGTAGAATAATATTAAAGAACTCTACTATAAAGAAAGGTGTTGCAAAGTAGAATAATTGAAAACAATTCTGCTTTAATGAAACGAGATGCAAAGTAGAATAATTTAAAACAATTCTGCTTTAATGAAAGGAGATGCAAAGTAGAATATTTTTGAACAATTCTGCTTTAATGAAAAAAGTTGCAAAGTAGAATTATTTTAAAAAATTCTACTTTAATGAATGGAGTTGCAAAATTAAATTAAAGAATTCTGTTTTAACGAAAAAGGTTGCGAAACAAAATTATTTTAAGGAATTCTACTTCAAAAAGAAAAATATTGCAAAGTAGAGTAATTCTAAAGAATTCTACTTTAAAGAAAAATATTGCAAAGTAGAATAATATTAAAAAATTCTACTTTAAAGAAAGATGTTGCAAAGTAGAATAATACTAAAGAATTCTATTTTAATGAAGAAGGTTGCAAACTGATATTAAAGAATTCTTCTTTAATTAAAGGAGTTGCAAACTTATATTAAAGAATTCTTCTTTAATGAAAAGGGTTGCAAAATAATATTAAAGAATTCTACTTTAATGAAAGTACTTGCAAAATAAAATAGAATTGCAAAGTAGAAAGGTAATTTTCAATAAATACAATACAATAATAGAAATAATTGTTGTTTAACACCACTTTAAATGAATGTTCCAAAGTCAAAACCTACGTACATAAACCAAACCGTCTTTTTCTATCTAAAAATAACAGATTCCTGCTAATTTATCTAAATCCTTTAACAAACTGTATTATCCCTGTGTGGCTGTGATCAAAATACACCCACAATATCCTCTGATTGTCGTAAAAGACGACTAAAAGGTGCTACAAACGGTTTTAACGAAGGTATAGAAAGCAGTAACGAATTTTAATTAAGAAAAAGAGCAATTTAAATTTTTAAAAAATCACCAAAAGGAAAATAGCAGTTCGTTAGTCAAAGTAAACGCGTTACGCTTTTCGAAACGCCATCTGCTGGCATTAAAAAAACCCGTGGACAATATTCAACCGTAAACCCATAAACATTTTCCAGTTTTAACGAAGATGCAGAAAGCAGTAACGAATTTTAATTAAGAAAAAGAGTATATTAAATTTTAAAAAAATCACAAAAAGTAAAAGCGTTACGCTCTTCGAAACGCCATCTGCTGGCATTAAAAAAACCCATGGACAATATTCAACCGTGAACCCATAAACAGTTCTAACAAAGATGTAGAAAGCAGTAACGAATTTTAATTAAGAAAAAGAATAATGTAAATAAAAAAAATCGCAAAAAGAAAAATAGCAATTTATTAGTCAAAGTAAAAGCGTTACGCTCTTCAAAACACCATCTGCTGGCATTAAAAAAACCCATAGACATTCAACTGTGAACCCATAAACAGTTTTAACGAAGATGTAAAAAGTAGCAACGAATTTTAATTAAAAAAAAGAACAATTTATATAAAAAAAAATCGCAAAAAGGAGAATAGCACCTCGTTGGAGAAATTAAACGCGTTACGCTTTTCGAAACGCCATCTGCTGGCATCAAAAAAACCCATAAACAGTTTTAACGAAGATGTAGAAAGTAGCAACGAATTTTAATTAAGAAAATGAACAATGTAAATAAAAAAAATAGCAGTTCGTTGGTCAAAGTAAACGCGTTACGCTCTTCGAAACGCCATCTGCTGGCATTAAAAAAACCCGTGGACAATATTCAACTGTGAACCCATAAACAGTTTTAACGAAGATGTAGAAAGTAGCAACGAATTTTAATTAAGAAAAAAAATAATTTAAATTTTAAAAAATCGCAAAAAGAAAAATAATAGTTCATTGGACAAAGTAAAAGCGTTACGCTCTTCGAAACACAATCTGCTGGCATTAAAAAATCTCGTTAAAAAAGAGAATATTCAACTATAAACCCATAAACAGTTTTAACGAAGATGTAGAAAATAGCAACGAATTTTAATTAAGAAAAAAAATAATTTAAATTTTAAAAAATCGCAAATAGAAAAATAGTAGTTCATTGGACAAAGTAAAAGCGTTACGCTCTTCGAAACACCATCTGCTGGCATTAAAAAATCTCGTTAAAAAAGAGAATATTCAACTATAAACCCATAAACAGTTTTAACGAAGATGTAGAAAGTAGCAACGAATTTTAATTAAGAAGAAGGACAATGTAAATAAAAAAAAATCGCAAAAAGGAAAATAGCAGTTCGTTAGTCAAAGTAAAAGCGTTACGCTCTTCGAAACGCCATCTGCTGGCATCAAAAAAACCCATAAACAGTTTTAACGAAGATGTAGAAAGTAGCAACGAATTTTAATTAAGAAAAAAATAATTTAAATTTTAAAAAATCGCAAAAAGAAAAATAATAGTTCATTGGACAAAGTAAAAGCGTTACGCTCTTCGAAACACCATCTGCTGGCATTAAAAAATCCCGTTAAAAAAGAGAATATTCAACTATAAACCCATAAACAGTTTTAACGAAGGTATAGAAAGCAGTAACGAATTTTAATTGAGAAAAAGAATAATGTAAATAAAAAAAAATCGCAAAAAGAAAAATAATAGCTCATTGGACAAAGTAAAAGCGTTACGCTCTTCGAAATGCCATCTGCTAGCATCAAAAAAACCCATAAACAGTTTTAACGAAGATGTAGAAAGTAGCAATAAATTTTAATTACGAAAAAAAACAATGTAAATAAAAAGAAATCGCAAAAAGAAAAATAATAGCTCATTGGACAAAGTAAAAGCGTTACGCTCTTCGAAATGCCATCTGCTAGCATCAAAAAAACCCATAAGCAGTTTTAACAAAGATGTAGAAAGTAGCAATAAATTTTAATTACGAAAAAAAAACAATGTAAATAAAATAAATCGCAAAAAGAAAAATAATAGCTCATTGGACAAAGTAAAAGCGTTACGCTCTTCGAAATGCCATCAGCTGGCATTAAAAAAACCCGTAGAGAATATTCAACCGTAAAACCCGTAAACAATTTTAGCGAAGATGTAGAAAGCAGTAATGAATTTTAATTAAGAAAAAGAATAATGTAAATAAACAAAATAGCAGTTCGTTAGTCAAAGTAAACGCGTTACGCTCATTGGAAACGCCATCTGCTGGCATTAAAAAAACCCATGGACAATATTCAACCCATAAACGTTATTGATCAACTTTATTTCCATTCTTCACACTCAGACCAGCAAACGAAAATCGTCTCAGGCTTGTGATACGTTTTACTCACCCTGAAATGATATTTATGAGTTTGATTAACAGCTTGATACGAAACGAGAACACATTTCTGTAAAACTCGTTTTAGCCGCGTGATTGACGGTGTATTCACTGAACTTTTAACTGAACGTACTGTTTCGAATGCTCGAGGCTCTGCGTGGCTCGCAAAATAATTGAAATACTTATTTGGACGAGAAATTTGGCAAAATACGGGAATCCTGACGCTTCGAAATCACCAGTGCCTGGAAACGGACTTAATCAATAAGTTCGCATTGGTGCTACCACGTGGCAAAATGCAGAAGCTCCTCGTTTCACCAGCGCACATCTACAAATCCATTTCAATTTTAAAAAATACTCTGAACACCTTTCTCCGCTAATTCTTCAACATTTTCTACAAAACATACCATTTTCAGTTTGCTAAAAATATTTCTTGGTTGCTCGCAACTGCGTAACTAATTTCTCGTGCTTTCAGATTTGAAACGAACGCGTTCGAATCGACGCAGACAGAAGTAGTAACGATTATCGATAACTTACCGATGGTTCGAGATTCGCATGCGACGAACGAAACGAATGAATGAATTTACGAATAATTTCGATGCTCTCGACTGGTTGCGTACATCGTTATTTCCGTGGCAAAGGTAGTTTAAATTGGTTATATAATTATCGAATTTAAATTCAATAACACGCATGAATCCTTCCATTATTTATAGTAGGTCACAGTGTCAGATTGTTACGTAAATCCTGTATCAGAATGCTAATAAGTTAGAAGTACCGTGTATCACGCGAACGGCTTTAAATAGTCGCTTCTTTACAAGCACAATATTGTATTATGCAATACGATTACTTAAAAATAGTTGAATTAACTGTTAATCGTTTATTATTGCAGAAAAAAGGAGTATTTAAAGTTTCATTCGTCATTTGTGCAAGAAACTGAAGTATATTAATTGTAATTAATACTAATAGAATAATGATTATTGTCTTGGTCCAGATTTCATTCGTTTGCTTAAAAATGAGAAACGAAATTGCAGTCGCCAAGAAATTTCATAAAAACAAGGAACTGAGGTACATTAAAATGTAAGTTAATTGTAATTAAATGTGCAGAGAATAATGGTTATAGTCTTGCTCCAGATTTCATTTGTTTGCTTAAAAATTGACGACAAAATTGCAGTCGCCAAGAAATTTCATAAAAACAAGGAACTAAGGTACATTAAAATGTTAGTTAATTGTAATTAAATGTGCAGAGAGTAACGATTATTTTCTTAAAAGTCAGCAATGAAATTGTAGTCGCCAAGAAGTCTCGTAAGAACAATACGATATTATACAATACGATTACTTAAAAATAGTTGAATTAACTGTTAATCACTTATTATTGCAGAGAAAAAGAGTATTTAAAGCTTCATTCGTCATTTGTGGAAGAAATTGAAGTACATTAATTGTAATTAAATGTGCAGAGAATAACGCTTATTGTCTTGGTCCAGATTTCATTTGTTTGCTTAAAAATCAGCGATGAAATTGTGGTCGCCAAAAAGTTTCGTAAGAACAATACGATATTATACGATATTATGCAATACGATTACTTAAAAATAGTTGAATTAACAGTTAATCGCTTATTATTGCAGAGAAAAAGAATATTTAAAGTTTCATTCGCCATTTGCGAAAGAAACTGAAGTACATTAATTGTAATTAATACTAATAGAATAATGATTATTGTCTTGGTCCAGATTTCATTTATTCGCTTAAAAATTGACAACGAAATTGCAGTCGCCAAGAAGTTTCATAAAAACAAGAAACTGAGGTACATTAATTGTAATTAAATGTGCAGAGAATAACAATTATTGTCTTGGTCCAAATTTCATTTGTTTGCTTAAAAATTGACGATAAAAGTGCGATCGCCAAGAAGTCTGGTAAGAACAATACGATATTATACGATATTATGCAATACGATTACTTAAAAATAGTTGAATTAACTGTTAATCGCTTATTATTGCAGAGAAAAGGAGTATTTAAAGTTTCATTCGTCATTTGTGCAAGAAACTGAGGTACATTAATTGTAATTAAATGTGCAAAAAATAACGATTATTGTCTTGGTCCAGATTTCATTTGTTTTCTTAAAAATTGACGATGAAATTGTGGTCGCTAAGAAGATTCGTAAGAACGATTACTTAAAAATAGTTAAATTAATTGTTAATCGCTTACTATCGCAGAGAAAAAGAGTATTTAAAGTTTCATTCGTCATTTGCGAAAGAAACTGAAGTACATTAATTGTAATTAAATGTGCAAAAAATAACGATTATTGTCTTGGTCCAGATTTCATTTGTTTTCTTAAAAATTGACGATGAAATTGTGGTCGCTAAGAAGATTCGTAAGAACGATTACTTAAAAATAGTTAAATTAACTGTTAATCGCTTATTATTGGAGAGAAAAGGAGTATTTAAAGTTTCATTCGTCATTTGTAGAAGAAAGTGAAGCACATTCAAATGTTAGTTAATTGTAATTAAATGTGCAGAGAATAACGATTATTGTTTTGGTCCAGATTGCATTTGTTTTCTTAAAAATCAGCGATGAAATTGCGGTCGCCAAGAAGTTTCATAAAAACAAGGAACTGAGGTACATTAAAATGTTAGTTAATTGTAATTAAATGTGCAGAGAATAACGATTATTTTCTTAAAAATCGGCAATGAAATTGTAGTCGCAAAGAAGTCTCGTAAGAACAATACGATATTATACAATACGATTACTTAAAAATAGTTAAATTAACTGTTAATCGCTTACTATTGCAGAGAAAAGGAGTATTTAAAGTTTCATTCGTCATTTGTGGAAGAAACTGATGTACATTAATTGTAATTAAATGTGCAGAGAATAACGATTATTGTTTTGGTCCAGATTGCATTTGTTTTCTTAAAAATCAGCGATGAAATTGCAGTCGCCAAGAAGTTTCATAAAAACAAGGAACTGCGGTACATTAAAATGTTAGTTAATTGTAATTAAATGTGCAGAGAATAACGATTATTGTCTTGGTCCAGATTTCATTTGTTTGCTTAAAAATCAGCGATGAAATTGTGGTAGCCAAAAAGTTTCGTAAGAACAATACGATATTATACGATATTATGCAATACGATTACTTAAAAATAGTTGAATTAACTGTTAATCGCTTATTATTGCAGAGAAAAGGAGTATTTAAAGTTTCATTCGTCATTTGTGCAAGAAACTGAGGTACATTAATTGTAATTAAATGTGCAAAAAATAACGATTATTGTCTTGGTCCAGATTTCATTTGTTTTCTTAAAAATCAGCGATGAGAATGTGATCGCCAAGAAGTTTCGTAAGAACAATACGATATTATGCAATACGATTACTTAAAAATAGTTAAATTAACTGTTAATCGCTTACTATTACAGAGAAAAAGAGTATTTAAAGTTTCATTCGTCATTTGTGAAAGAAATTGAAGTATATTAATTGTAATTAAATGTGCAGAGAATAACGATTATTGTCTTGGTCCAGATTGCATTTGTTTGCTTAAAAATCAGAGACGAAATTGCAGTCGCCAAGAAATTTCATAAAAACAAGGAACTGAGGTACATTAAAATGTTAGTTAATTGTAATTAAATGTGCAGAGAATAACGATTATTGTCTTGGTCCAGATTTCATTTGTTTGCTTAAAAATTGACGATGAAATTGCACTCGCCAAGAAGCTTCGTAAGAACAAGGAACTGCAGTTTAATATGCCCCAGTTGCTCCAAAGAAACGCATACCGTTAGACGAGAAGATTATACTAACGTTCGAGTGAGATTCATAAAAAAAAAAGTATCCAGCGACCAGATTAGAATTTCGAAAGTGTCTAACAGTACTGACATAGTGTTGACCATTTTATGCGCTGGTACGTATTAGAGAGCATTCTGACATCTCAATTATATTAAATTACGAATGGAAATATCTATCTTTAAAAAATTATTTTATATATTATTTTTAATAATTTTTTTTTTTAACTGAATGTTGTATTTAAAATATTCGTAGATCGAAAAGATATAAAAATAGAATATTATCGGTTTTGAATTTTTTATTATACATGTTTTGATGAGAAGTGAGGTTTTTTATATTTTAGCACTTCTCAGAAGCAATCTCGCCTTTCTAGTCTAAGTTTTGGTAAATATGTATGCGTTTCTGGATTATTATAAAAATTTTTAGAAATTCACAGTTTTGAATTTCCTATTTTACTATTTTATTATATATATTTTGATGAGAATTGAGGTTTTTTATATTTCAGCATCTCTCAGAAGCAATATGGTCTTTGTAGTCTCAGTTTTGGCAAATATATATGCGTTTCTGAATTATTATAAGAATTTTTAGAAATTCACAGTTTTGAATTTCCTATTTTACCATCTTATTATATATATTTTGATGAGAATTGAGGTTTATTATATTTCAGCATCTCTCAGAAGCAATATGGTCTTTGTAGTCTCACTTTTGGCAAATATATATGCGTTTCTGAATTATTATAAGAATTTTTAGAAATTCACAGTTTTGAATTTCCTATTTTACCATCTTATTATATATATTTTGATGAGAATTGAGGATTTTCATATTTCAGCACCATTCAAAAGCAATCTCATGTTTGTAGTTTTAGTTTTGGCAAGCATATACACTTCTGGGTTATTATTAAAATTTTTACAAACTTAGAATATTCAAAGTTTCCAATTTTCCATTTTAATACATTATTCGATAAAAATTAAGGATTTTTATATTCTTTTTTTCTGAATTCTGAAAATTGTTATAAAAATAGGACATCCATAATTTCGAATTTTCTATTTCATTGTTTAATTATATACATATTTTATGAATAGAAAAATTATACTCTCAGAAGTAATTTCGCGTTTGTAATCTCACTTTGGGCAATCATATGCACGTTTCTAAATCATTCTAAAAATTTTTACAATAATAAAACATTTGCATTCCATGCATTTCGATAGAAATTAAGGATTCTGATACTTCAACAACTCTCAGAAGTAATTTCATGTTTGCAATCTTACTTTAGACAATCATATACACATTTCTAAATTATTCTAAATATTTTTACAAAAATAAAACATTCGCATTCGATAAAAATTAAGGATTCTGATACTTCAGCAACTCTCAAAACCAATCTACTGTTAGTAATCCTACTTTGGTCAAGTATATACACATTTCTAAATCATTCTAAACATTTTTACAAAAATAAAACATTTGCATTCCATGCATTTCGATAGAAATTAAGGATTCTGATACTTCAGCAACTCTCAGAAGTAATTTCACGTTTGTAATTTTACTTTAGACAAGCATATACACGTGTTTAAATCATTCTAAACATTTTTAAAAAAATAAAAAATTTGTATTCGATAGAAATTAAGGATTCTGATACTTCAGCAGCTCTCAGAAGTAATTTCATGTTTGTAATCTTATTTCAGACAATCATATACACATTTTTAAATCATTCTAAACATTTTTACAAAAATAAAACATTCGCATTCGATAGAAATTAAGGATTCTGATACTTCAGCAACTCTCAGAAGTAATTTCACGTTTGTAATTTTACTTTAGACAAGCATATACACGTGTTTAAATCATTCTAAACATTTTTAAAAAAATAAAAAATTTGTATTCGATAGAAATTAAGGATTCTGATACTTCAGCAGCTCTCAGAAGTAATTTCATGTTTGTAATCTTATTTCAGACAATCATATACACATTTTTAAATCATTCTAAACATTTTTACAAAAATAAAACATTCGCATTCGATAGAAATTAAGGATTCTGATACTTCAGCAACTCTCAGAAGTAATTTCACGTTTGTAATTTTACTTTAGACAAGCATATACACGTTTCTAAATCATTCTAAACATTTTTACAAAAATAAAAAATTTGTATTCGACACTTTTCGATAGAAATTAAGGATTTTGATACTTCAGCAACTCTCAGAAATAATTTCGCGTTTGTAATCCTACTTTAGTCAAGTATACACACGTTTCTGTGTTATTAACTAATATTTAAGATAAAATAAAACATTCACGTTCCATACATTTCGATAGAAATTAAGGATCCTGATACTTCAGCAGCTCTCAAAAACCAATCTACTGTTAGTAATCCTACTTTGCTCAAGTATATACACATTTCTAAATCATTCTAAAAATTTTTACAATAATAAAACATTCGCATTCCATGCATTTCGATAGAAATTAAGGATTCTGATACTTCAGCAACTCTCAGAAGTAATTTCACGTTTGTAATTTTACTTTGGGCAATCATATGCACGTTTCTAAATCATTCTAAAAATTTTTACAATAATAAAACATTTGCATTCCATGCATTTCGATAGAAATTAAGGATTCTGATACTTCAACAACTCTCAGAAGTAATTTCATGTTTGTAATTTTATTTCAGACAATCATATACACGTTTCTAAATCATTCTAAACATTTTTACAAAAATAAAAAATTTGTATTCGACACTTTTCGATAGAAATTAAGGATTTTGATACTTCAGCAGCTCTCAGAAGTAATTTCAAGTTTGTAATTTTACTTTAGACAAGCAAATACACGTTTCTAAGTCATTCTAAACATTTTTACAAAAATAAAACATTCGCATTCGATAGAAATTAAAGATTCTAATGCTTCAGCAGCTCTCAGAAGTAATTTCACGTTTGTAATCTTACTTTAGTCAAGTAGATACACGTTTCTGAGGTATTAACTAATATTTAAGAGAAAATATTTGACGGCCATCAGTATCAGCCTCGATGCAAGCCTCTCAAGTACGCACTGTTGCACACTTTCTATTACACACGACGTAATCGTGCAGGAATAACGCATTCTAAGACAATCATTTCCTACTTTACGACAGACTTTCATATTTCTCGGTCCTCGATCGTTAAACGCCTTTAAACATTTTTTACTGTTCGAGGAAAAAAAAAGGAAGAAACTCTGCCACGTCTGTTTAGTATTTACAGTCACGTCTCTTTTATTTCCTTCATAAATTCCTCTAAGTTTAAGTTATTCAACCTCGTTGTTTAACGCAATGTGACTTCAATGAACAAGAAGAACAATTTTTCAATATTATTTTCTTTGTTTTTACTTATTAAATTGTTTTTCTTCAATATTATTATTATAAAGTAATTTGTTTACTTTATAATAATAATATCGCATATTTTTTATTTGTTAAATCGTTTTCTGGTAATTGTGGCGAATTTTGATTATATTCAATTGTTTTTTTTCAATATTATTATTTATTACATTATTTTTTTTTAATATTATTATTAAAGTAACATCGCATATTTTTTATTTGTTAAATTGTTTTCTGGCAATTTTGGCGAATTTTGATTATATTCAATTGTTGTTTTTCAATATTATTGTAAAGTAACATCGCATATTTTTTATCCATTAAATTGTTTTCTGGCAATTGTGGCGCGTTTTGATTATATTAAATTGTTTTTTTTTGCAATATTATAATAAAGTAACATCGCATATTTCTTATTTATCAAATTGTTTTTTTTTCAATAATATTATAAAGTAACATCGCATTTTTTATCTGTTAAATTGTTTTCTGGCAATTGTGGCGTATTTTGATTATATTAAATTGCTTTTTTCAATATTATTATAAAGTAACATCACATATTTTTTATTATTATTATAAAGTAACATCGCATAATTTTTATTTATTAAATTGTTTTCTTTTCAATATTATTATAAAGTAACATCGCATATTTTTTATTTGTTAAATTGTTTTCTGGCAATTGTGGCGAATTTTGATTATATTCAATTGTTTTTTTTCAATATTATTGTAAAGTAACATCGCATATTTTTTATTCATTAAATTGTTTTCTGGTAATTGTGGCGAATTTTGATTATATTCAATTGTTTTTTTTCAATATTATTGTAAAGTAACATCGCATATTTTTTATTCATTAAATTGTTTTCTGGTAATTGTGGCGTGTTTTGATTATATTAAATTGTTTTCTTTTCAATATTATTATAAAGTAACATCGCATATTTTTTATTTGTTAAATTGTTTTCTGGCAATTATGGCGAATTTTGTATATATTAAATTATTTTTTTTTCAATATTATTATAAAGTAACATCGCATATTTTATATTTGTTAAATTGTTTTCTGTAAATTGTGGCGCATTTTGATTATATTCAATTGTTGTTTTTCAATATTATTATAAAGTAAGGTCGCATATTTTTTATTTGTTAAATTGTTTTCTGCCAATTGTGGCGAATTTTGATTATATTCAATTGTTTTTTTTCAATATTATTATAAAGTAACATCGCATATTTTTTATTTATTAAATTGTTTTCTGTAAATTGTGGCGCATTTTGATTAAATGTCTGTCTTACGTAAGAGTATATGGAATATGAAATCGAAATTGGAAACGGAATTAGTAGGCAAGAAGACACGCGTCGTTAATGTTATTTACATTATTTAAAACGATTGGATAGCCTTGATAATACTGACGTACATTCACAAAAAGAGGGAATAAAGACAATGTTTATCGAGCTACGAAAAAAGTGTCGCGAGTTGTCTTGCCTGCGTACGATGAGATGCTAAGCGGAATATGACGAACGAAATAGAGTAATTTTCAAGAATTCTGCTGTAATGAAAGCTTTTGCGAAGTAGAAAAATGTTGAGGAATTAAGCTTTAAAGAAAGGTGCTGTAAAGTAGATTTATGTTCGAGAATTCTACTTTAGAAAGAAATATATTGCAAAGTAGAATAATGTTCGAGAATTCTACTTTAGAAAGAAAGATATTGCAAAGTAGAACAATGTTCGAGAACTCTACTTTAAAAAGAAAAATATTGCAAAGTAGAATAATGTTCGAGAATTCTATTTTAAAAAGAAAGATATTGCAAAGTAGAATAATGTTCGAGAATTCTATTTTACAAAGATATTGCAAAGTAGAATAATATTTGAGAATTTTATTTTAGAAAAAAAGATATTGTAAAGTATGATAATATTCGAGAATTCTATATTAGAAAAAAAGATATTGCAAAATAGAATAATATTCGAGAATTCTATTTTACAAAGATATTGCAAAGTAGAATAATATTTGAGAATTCTATTTTAGAAAAAAAGATATTGTAAAGTAGAATAATATTTGAGAATTCTATTTTAGAAAAAAAGATATTGTAAAATAGAATATGATTCGAAAACTCTACTTTAGAAAAAAAGATATTGAAAAGTAGAATAATATTCGAGAATTCTATATTAGAAAAAAAGATATTACAAAGTAGAATAATGTTCGAGAATTCTACTTTAGAAAAAAAACCTATTGCAAAATAGAATAATACTAAAGAATTCTTTTTTGCAAGGAGTTGCAAAACAGAATAATATTAACAAATTTTACTTTAATTAAAGCAGTTGCAAAGTTAAATAATATTGAAAAATTCTACTTTAATGAAAGGAATTGCAAAGTAGAATAATGTTCCAGAATTCAATTTTAGAAAAAAAGATATTGCAAAGTAGAATAATACTAAAGAATTCTACTTTGCAAGGAGTTGTAAAATAGAATAATATTAAGAAAGTCTACTTTAATTAAAGCAGTTGCAAAGTTAAATAATATTGAAAAATTCTACTTTAATTAAAGCAGTTGCAAAGTAGAATACTATTGAAAAATTCTACTTTAATTAAAGCAGTTGCAAAGTAGAATAATATTGAAAAATTCTACTTTAATTAAAGCAGTTGCAAAGTAGAATACTATTGAAAAATTCTACTTTAATTAAAGCAGTTGCAAAGTAGAATACTATTGAAAAATTCTACTTTAATTAAAGCAGTTGCAAAGTAGAATAATATTGAAAAATTCTACTTTGATGAAAGAAATTGCAAAGTAAAATAATATTAAAAAAATTCTACTTTAAAGAAAGATACTGCAAAGTGGAATAATGTTCGAGGATTCTACTTTAGAAAAAAAAATATTGCAAAGTAGAATAATATTCGAGAATTCTACTTTAAAAAGAAAGATATTGCGGAGTAGAACAATATTTGAGAATTCTACTATAAAAAGAAAGATATTGCAAAGTAGAATAATACTAAAAAAATTCTGCTTTGAAAGAAGTTGCTAAATAGAATAATATTACGAAATTCTACTTTAATAAAGGAATTGCAAAGTAGAATAATATTTAAAAATTCTACTGTTTTAAAGAAAGATATTGCAAAGTAGAAAATTCTAATGTAATGAAAGGAGTTGAAAAGTGGAACAATATTAAAAAATTATACTTTAATGATAGGAATTGCAAAGTGCTAATGAAAGGGGTTGCAGTATTACATAAAAGAATTCTACTTTAATGAAAATAGTTGCCAAGTAGGCCAATATTAAAGTATTGTACTTTAAGAAAAGGAGTTGCAAAGAAGAATGATATTAAAAAATTGTACTTTAATAAAAAGAATTGCAAAGTAGACTTATATTAAAAAAACTCTGCTTTTATAAAAGCAGTTTCGAGGTAGAATAATATTAAAAAATTCTACTTTAAAGGAAGATGTTGCAAAGTAGAATAATATTAAAGAATTCTGCTTTAGGGAAAGGAGTTACTTTAATGGAAGGTGTTACAAAATAAAATAATAATTAAAAAAACTACTTTAGTGAAAGAGAGTTAAGAATTATATAAAAGAATTCTACTTTAATAAAAGGAATTGAAAAGTACAATAATATTAAAGAATTCTACTTTATAGAAAAGTGTTGCAAAGTAGAATTATTTAAAACAATTCTGCTTTAATGATAAGAGTTGCAAAGTAAAATAACATTCAAAAATTCTACTTTAAAGGAAGATGTTGCAAAGTAGAATAATATTAAAGAATTCTGCTTTAATGGAAGGAGTTACTTTAATGGAAGGTGTTACAAAATAAAATAATAATTAAAAATTCTACTTTAATCAAAGGGGTTGCAGAATTATATTAAAGAATTCTACTTTAATGTAAGGAATTGCAAATTAAAAGAATATTAAAGAATTCTATTTTAGAAAGAAAGATATTGCAAAATAGAATAATGTTTAAGAATTCTGCTTAAATGGAAGATGGTGCAAAGTAGAATAATATTAAAAAATTCTGCTTTAATGATAGGAGTCACTTTAATGGAAGGTGTTACAAAATAAAATAATAATTAAGAATTCTACTTTAATGAAAGGAATAGCAAAGTACAATAATATTAAAGAATTCTACTTTAAGAAGAAAGATATTGCAAAATAGAATAACGTTAAAGAATTCTACATTAAGAAAAGATGCTGCAGAGTAGAATACTATTCATGAAAAATGTTGCAAAGCGACATTAAGGAATTCCACTTGAACGATAGATTTTGCAATCCTGTAAAAACAACTTTCACCGCGTATCCTGTAAAATAAACCCTACGGAAATCTCGTCATGGTCGAACTAATGGAAAATTATGGTTTAACGAAGACGGTGGAACGGCGGAAATCAGTCTGGTCGCCGTTCTCCTACTTCGTTTATTTATTATTCAAGAAAACGCGATTTACAATCAAACGCCGGAAATGACACGTTAATATATAGTCCACTGTGCCTCCAGTCGTTTCATTATAATTTAAACTTCCATCGTAACGGGCGCATAAATAGCTTTTACGTAGAAGACTTGAACAGCCTTAACAAACTTTTATATCCAATCCATAAAAAAGAAATACATATCATTCATTTTATGTATTTTTAAAACACACAAAATGCATTTAATTTATTTTATATATTTTTAAAACACACAAAATGCATTTAATTTATTTTATATATTTTTAAAACACAGAAAATGCATTTAATCTATTTTATATATTTTTAAAACACACAAAATGCATTCAATGTATTATATGTATTTTTTTCAAAATACACAAATGATTATATAAATTAATTTTACGCATTTCATTAAATTATACAAACTTATTTAAATCATTCTATATACATTTTTAAATTATACAGATATATATATATAATTAATTTTATTTATTTTTTATATGTAACAAAGATATACAATTTATATATATAATTTACTTTTATATCTTTTTATAATTATACCATAAAATGAATATTTTTATAATTGCTACTTTTCATTAGTGTGGAATTTTTTATATATTTTTAAACAAAATTATTAGTATTATTATATGTAAAATAAATTATGTATGTAATTATATTAAATTTATGTAATTTTTAAATTTATTTACATCATATTAAGTTTCATATATAATTTAAATTTAATTATACGTATAATTTATTTTATATATTTTTAAAAATATTTATCTTATTTTATATATATTTTTAGACCATACAAATATATTATATTTTGTTTTTGTTCGACAATTATACAAATATATATAATTGATTTTATTTATTTTTGAAATGTTACAAAGATATACAATTTATATATATATAACTTATTTTATATCTTCTTATAATTATATTATAAAATAAATATATTTTTATGCTTGCTACTTTCCATTAGTGTGGAATTTTTTATATATTTTTAAACAAAATTATTAGTATTATTATATGTAAAATAAATTATATATGTAATTATATTAAATTTATTTACATCATATTAATTTTAATATATAATTTAAATTTAATTATACGTATAATTTACTTTATATATTTTTAAAAAAATTCAAATATATACAATTTATTTTATATATATTTTTAGATCATATAAATAGACAAATATATATTATATTTTGTTTTTGTTGGACAAAACATTAATGAAAATGCGTCAATATGCATAATATATCGACAAAACAGCTTAGAAAAAAATTAATAACGCAATTAAACAGCGCACAAGTTTTTCTAATTCGTTCACCTAACTTTTACAAGGCATTCACTAACGGGCGTCCGTTTAAATTAACTTCAATAAATCCATTTTTCGAGCAAAATAAATATTTTTATAATTGCTACTTTTTATTAGTGTCGAATTCTTTATATATTTTTAAATAAAATTATTAGTAGTATTATTTTATATAAAATAAATTATATATATGTAATTATATTAAATTTATGTAGTTTTTAAATTTATTTAGATCATATTAAGTTTAATATATAATTTAAATTTAATTATACGTATAATTTATTTTATCTATTTTTAAAAATATTTATCTTATTTTATATATATTTTTAGACTATACAAATAAATATATATATATATATTGTTTTTGTTTGACAATTATACAAATATATATATAATTCTTTTTATTTATTTTTAAAATTTTGCAAAGATATATAATTTATTTCATATCTTTTTATAATTATACTCTAAAATAACTATTTTTATAATTACTACTTTTCATTAAAGTAGAATTCTGTACATATTTTTATATAAAATTATTATTTTTTATATGTAATAAATATATTATATGTAATAAATTATATGTAATAAAAAAATTATATATGTATTTATATTAAACTTAAATAATTTTTAAATTTATTTACATCATATTAAATTTAATGTATAATTTATTTTATCTATTTTTAAAAATATTTAATTTATTTTATATACATTTTTAGACCATATAAATAAATAGATAAATAAATAGAAAAATAAATATATATATAATATTTTGTTTTTGTTCATAAAAAATTTTTGTTCGACAATACATTAATGAAAATGTGTCAATATGCATAATGTATCCATAAAACAGCTTACAAAAAAATTAATAATTAATAGTATTAATAATAATTAAATAAGTATTAGTATTAATAATTAATTAAATACTGAATATTCGACATACGTTTTTCTAATTCGTTCACCTAACTTTTACAAGGGATTCACCAACGTGCGTCCGTTTAAATTAACTTCAATGGATCCATTCTTCGAGCAGATTCAACTTTCTACTCCGTCGAAGCTGGGATACATTTTCTTTTGCAATTCGTTCCTGCGAGTCGAACGACGCGCGTAGAACGGCTCTAGGTCGAGAAAAGAATTGCATCATGTTTTATTGATGCCCAAAAGTGGATCCTAAACATCTGGCTGGGGGTATCGTATTTCCTTCGACCGTGAAATATTTTCTTACTTCGCTCTGAGCGATACGTTTCTCGTGAAACTGTTGAAATTACAATTGCTAATCGCGAGATTAACAGAAACGCAAGGATTTCAGCCGACTGAAAAAGCTGAGAGTTCTTATAACACTCGTCGCGAGCCTTAATTTGCAAATGATGACATAAAATGTTATTTTAGATTGCTCAGTCAATGCGAACTGTATTTAAAATGGCTATACGAGACAAGAACCAATGAAATTCGTGAAGGATTTTATTAAAATTAATTCTAGCAAAGCATAGTTTCATAATCAGAGGTAATTATAGGAATTAATTTTAGCAAATATAACATTAGTGCCAGCAATAATGGTTAAACTATTTTTGTAAATTAATTATTTCAATGTAATTGTAATTCAATTTAATTTAATTAATTTAAGGTGAAATAAATATATTGATTTATATGATTATAAATTATTATATATTAAAAAGAAAGATATTGCAAAGTAGAATAATATTCGAGAATTCTACTTTAGAAAAAAAGATTTTTAAAAGTAGAATAATATTCGAGAATTCTATTTTAGAAAGATATTGCAAAGTAGAATAATATTCGAGAATTCTACTTTAGAAAAAAATATATTGCAAAGTAGAACAATATTCGAGAATTCTACTTTAGAAAAAAAGATATTGCAAAGTAGAATAATATTCGAGAATTCTACTTTAGAAAAAAAGATATTGCAAAGTAGAACAATATTCGAGAATTCTACTTTAGAAAAAAAGATATTGCAAAGTAGAATAATATTCGTGAATTCTACTTTAAAAAGAAAGATATTGCAAAGTAGAATAATGTTCGAGAATTCTACTTTAGAAAAAAAGATATTGCAAAGTAGAACAATATTCGAGAATTCTACTTTAGAAAAAAAGATATTGCAAAGTAGAATAATATTCGAGAATTCTACTTTAGAAAGAAAGATATTACAAAGTAAAATAATACAAAAGAATTCTGCTTTCATGAAAGGAGTTGCAAAGTGGAATAGTATTAAATAATTCTATTTTAATGTAAAGAATTACTTTAATCGAAGGTGCTCGAAATAAAATAATAATTAAGAATTCTACTTTAATTAAGGGGATTGCAAAATTATATTAAAGAATTCTTTATGCAAAATACAAAATTACATTAAAATTCTTTATATTGTTTCATTCTGAATAAAATTATACTAAAATACAAAGTTAGATTAAAGAATTTTTCTTTCAATTAGCATAGTTTCAAAGCATAGTTTCATAATTAGAGTTAATTATAGGAATTAATTTATTAATTATAATTCAATTTAATTAAAATAATTTATGGTGAAATAAATATATTAATTTATATAATTATAAATTATTATATATTAAATTGTGAAGGTTTATTTAAAAAGTAGGATTAGATACAATGTTATAAAATTAAAATTAAGTATTAAGGATTAAATGTAAATCATAAATATTTTTAATTTGGAGGCCATATATTTTTATTAGAGAAATTTATGAATTAATTTGATAATGCACGATAAGATGTGCTTAAGCAATTTTTGTGTATTGTTGTTTGTTATTTATTTAGAGCGATTGTAGTCTATATATAGAAATACTTGCAACGAGTTATGGAAAATTGCTGCTTAATTGCAATATCGAGACCAAAATATAAAATTAGTGCCAGCAATAGCGGATAAATTATTTTTGTAAGTTAATTATTTCAATTGAATTATAATTTAATTTAATTAAATTAATTTATGTGATTATAAGTTATTATGTATTAAATTATGAAGGTTTATTTAAAAACTAGGATTAGATAAAATTAAATATTAAGAATTAAATATATATCCTTAAAATTTCGTTAAAATTTTTAAAAAACCGTTAAAATTTTTAATTTGGCGGTCACATATTTTTATTAGAGATGTTTGTGAATTAATTTGATAATGCACGATAAGATGTGCTTAAACAATTTTTGTGTATTGTTGTTTGTTATTTATTTAGAGCGTTTGTAGTGAATTTATAAAAATATTTGTAACGAGTTATGGAAAATTGCTGCTTAATTGCAATATCGGGACCAAAATATAAAATTAGTGCCACAAAACATAAAATAGCGGTTAAACTATTTTTGTAAGTTAATTATTTCAATATAATTATAATTTAATTTAATTAAATTAATTTATGGTGAAATAAATATATTAATTTCTATGATTATAAATTATTATATATTAAATTATGAAGGTTTATTTACAAACTAGGATTAGATAAAATTGTTGTTTGTTATTTATTTAGAGCGTTTGTAATCTATATATAGAAATACTTGCAACGAGTTATGGAAAATTGCTGCTTAATTGCAATATCGAGACCAAGACAATTAATTAAGCAGATATTTCTATGGAATATACGCATGAGCGATAAACGTGAATAAGTGGAGCATGACAATCGCTTTGGATATTGTAATCGACTCGCATGTTGATCAACTGACGACTTCACGATCGTGTTTATGTCAAAATGCGCGTACCAAGAAGTAACTTGACGTTTTTGTTATTAAATGTTCTCCAATATTTATGTTCAGCGTTAATAAAAAAAAAGAAATATTACTTCTTGCAGGAATCCGGCTATTTTAGTGGCTCATAATTACAATAATCATTTTATTTAGAAAAATGCGCGCGTGCTAAGAAATTAAGAAGTAACTTCGTTTGTGTAACACTTATGTTCAATATTAAAAAGAAATCTAAAGAAATTCTGACGTAAAATTGCAATAATTACTTTTTTAATTCATTAATTTTATTTAGATGAACGAATGCATGCTCAGAAACTGAGAAATAACTTGTTGCTCTTGTAATACTTATGCTCAATGTTAAATAAAAAATCTGAAGAGATTGTAGCATAAAATAGCAATAATTACATTTTTAATAATTTTATTTTATTTAGAAGAACGTACGCGTGCTGAGAAACTAAGAAGTAATTTGATGCTTTTGTTATTAAATTTTGCAACATTTATGTTCAATGTTAAACAAAAAATCTAAAGAAATTTTAGCATAAAATAGCAATAATTACTTTTTTAATAAATTAATTTTATTTAGAAGAACGCACGCGTGCTGAGAAACTAAGAAGTAATTTGATGCTTTTGTTATTAAACTCTGTAACATTTACGTTCAATGTTAAACAAAAAAAGGTACTTTTTGTAGAAATCCAGCTATTTTAGTGATCAAAAGAAATTGTAGCACAAAATTGCAATGGTTATTTTTTTAATAAATTTATTTTATTTAGAAGAACGCAGGCGTGCTGAGAAACTAAGAAGTAATTTGATGCTTTTGTTATTAAATTTTGTAACATTTACGTTCAATGTTAAACAAAAAAAGGTACTTTTTGTAGAAATCCAGCTATTTTAGTGATCAAAAGAAATTGTAGCACAAAATTGCAATGGTTATTTTTTTAATAAATTTATTTTATTTAGAAGAACGCACGCGTGCTGAGAAACTAAGAAGTAATTTGATGCTTTTGTTATTAAATTTTGCAACATTTATGTTCAATGTTAAACAAAAAAAGGTACTTTTTGTAGAAATCCAGCTATTTTAGTGATCAAAAGAAATTGTAGCATAAAATTGAAATGGTTATTTTTATAATTAATTTATTTCGTTTAGAAAAGCGCACGGGTGCTGCGAAGCGAGAATTCTCGACAGCAACGTTCATATTTAAAAACCAAGTGCTGCAAAGTAGAACAAAGTTAAAGAATTCTACTTCAACGAAAGGTGTTACAAAATGAAATAGTAATTAAGAATTCAACTTAAAAGAAAGGTGTTGCAAAGTAGAATAATATTAAAGAAATCTACTTTAATGGAAGGTGTTACAAAATAAAACAATGTTCAAGGATTCTACTATAAAAAGGAAGATGTTGCAAAATAGAATAATGTTCAAAAATTCTGCTTAAATGAAAGTAGTTGCAAAGTAGAATAATATTAAAAAAATTCTACTTTAATGCAAGGAGTTGCCAAGTAGAATAATATTTGAGAATTCTACTGTTTTAAAGAAAGATATTGCAAAGTAGAATAATATTAAAGAAATCTACTTTAATGGAAGGTGTTACAAAATAAAACAATGTTCAAGGATTCTACTATAAAAAGGAAGATCTTGCAAAATAGAATAATGTTCAAGAATTCTGCTTAAATGAAAGTAGTTGCAAAGTAGAATAATATTAAAAAAATTCTACTTTAATGAAAGGAGTTGCCAAGTAGAATAATATTTGAGAATTCTACTGTTTTAAAGAAAGATATTGCAAAGTAAAATAATGTTAAAGAATTCTACTTTAATAAAAGGAATTACAAAGTAGAATAATGTTGAAGAATTCTGCTTAAATGGAAGGAGTTGCAAAGTAGAATAATATTAAAAAATTATACTTTAATGAAAAGAGTACCAAGAGTGTCAAGTAGACCAATATAAAAATATTCTACTTTAATAAAAGGAGTTGCAAAGTAAAATAATAATACAAAATTCTACTTTAATGGAAGGTTTTGCAAAGTAGGATAATGTTCAAGAATTCTGCTTTAATGAACGGAGTTGCAAAATGGAATAATGAAGTAGAATTTTTTAACATTATTCTACTTTGCAATATCTTTCTTTCTAAACTAGAATTCTTTAGCATTATTCTGTTTTGCAACTCCTTTCATTATAATAGAATTTTGTATTATTATTTTACTTTGCAACTCCTTTCGTTGTAATAGAATTTTTTATTATTATTTTACTTTGCAACTCCTTTCGTTGTAATAGAATTTTTTATTATTATTTTACTTTGCAACTCCTTTCGTTGTAATAGAATTTTTTATTATTATTTTACTTTGCAACTCCTTTCGTTATAATAAAATTTTTTATTATTATTTTACTTTGCAACATCTTTCTTTAATGTAGAATTCTTAATTATGATATTCTTTTGTAACCCCTTTCATTAACGTAAAATTTATTATATACATTTTAATAAGAATTGAGGATTTTCATATTTCAGCATCATTCATAATTAATCTTGCTTTCCTAATTTTACTTTAGGCAAACATGCATGTGTTTCTATATTATCATAAACATTTTTACCAAAATAGAACATTCACAATTTCAAATATTCCATTTTAATATATACTTCGACAAAGTTAAGGAATAATATTTTCCAGTTTCGAATTTCCTATTTAAATATATGTCGATAAAAATTAAGAACTCATATATTCTTCCTTTCTCAATCCTAAAAACTTTTATAAAAATAGAACATTTACAATTTCAAATTTTCCATTTTAATATATACTTCGAGTAAAATTAAAGACTCATATTTTCCAATTTCGAATTTCCTATTTAAATATATGTCAAAAAAAATTAAGAACTCATATATTCCTTCTTTCTCAATCCTAAAAATTTCTACAAAAACAAAACATTCACAATTTCAAATTTTCCATTTTAATATATACTTCGACAAAAATTAAGGACTAATATCTTCCAGTTTCGAATTTCCTATTTAAATATATGTCGATAAAAATTAAGAACTCATATATTCTTCCTTTCTCAATTCTAAAAATTTCTATAAAAACAGAACATTCACAATTTCAAATTTTCCATTTTAATATATACTTCGAGTAAAATTAAAGACTCATATTTTCCAGTTTCGAATTTCCTATTTAAATATATGTTAAAAAAAAATTAAGAACTCATATATTCTTTCTTTCTCAATCCTAAAAATTTCTACAAAAACAAAACATTCACAATTTCAAATTTTCCATTTTAATATATACTTCGACAAAAATTAAGGACTCATATTTTCTAGTTTCGAATTTCCTATTTAAATATATGTTAAAAAAAAATTAAGAACTCATATATTCTTTCTATGTTTATTATATTCTTCTTTCAGTTCTAAAAATTTGTATAAAAATAGAACATTCCCAATTTGAAATTTTCCATTTAAAAATATAACTCTTCCATTTTCCTCTGTGGTGCAAAGTATAATTCTCGCCGATATGTATGCGAATGTAATAAACATGGCACGTGTTAAATCCCAGCTACGCTAAGAGGTGGCTTACGTTAAACGAGACAATACTCACGCGATCCTTATCGCAAATAATGCCGTTTCTCGCGTTATCACCGAGTACCTTCGAGATGGTAGCCGACATGTTCGAGGAGTCTCCAGTTTCCAGCGAGCGCTGTATCAACCATCAATATCCCACGATCCGGCACACGATGTTATCGTACTTGACCTCGAAGTGGGTCAATGTGGCTCTGTTGCTTCGAGTCTGCCAACAATCACAGGGGTTTTCACTTTTATCGGTGCGCGTCCTGTTCGCACGGTGTTTACCCGTTAAATATACTGCGACGAGTGAGCTACTGCGAGAGTCAGAGGACTAATTAAGTTACAGTTCCCTCGAGAGACGGCAGAGACACGCGAGCAAACGCGAGAGCCGTTCGTAAACGTGCTCGAACTGAGGGGAATCCGGCGTTCTTTCGTACGTGGAATTAAAGAGGCACGTGCGCGCACGATGGCTTCGACTTCTGATGTTTGTTTGACCGCGTACTAAAGCGGAATAGCTCTAAGCGAGTCGAGGTAAGTTTGCTAGACCGATCATGCAAGCCGATCTATCCCTCCTTCGTTTTACTGTGATTTATAGAGGCGCGTATGTCGGGTGCTGGACAAGTTACTCTTGGTTTGATTGAAGCTTTTGTATGCAAGCATTTCTATGGAAATGGTCAGTGGAACGAAAGATGAAAGGCGACTTGCGGTTTGGTGGAGGCTGAGCAAGCGTCGCTTCCGGTGGATCTTGCGAAATATAAGGAGGAAGTGGGTATTGGGTTCGTTTGGGTTTAAGTGAGATTTTTTTAATGTTTAAGAAAGGTGTTGCAAGGTAGAAGAAGATAATTTTGGAGAACTCTATTTTACTTTTAAGAAAGGTGTTTTACTTTGAAGAAAGGTGTTGCAAAGTAGAATAGGATAATTTTGGAGAACTCTATTTTACTTTTAAGAAAGGTGTTTTACTTTGAAGAAAGATGTTGCAAAGTAGAATAGGATAATTTTGGATAGCTCTATTTCACTTTCAAGAAAGGTGTTGCAAAGTAGAATAGGATAATTTTGGAGAATTCTACTTTACTTTAAAGAAAGGTGTTGCAAAGTAGAATAGGATAATTTTGGAGAATTCTAGTTTACTTTAAAGAAAGGTGTTGCAAAGTAGAATAGGATAATTTTGAAGAACTCTATTTTACTTTGAAGAAAGGTGTTGCAAAGTAGAATAGGATAATTTTGGAGAACTCTATTTTACTTTGAAGAAAGATGTTGTAAAGTAGAATAGAATAATTTTGGATAACTCTATTTCACTTTCAAGAAAGGTGTTGCAAAGTAGAATAGGATAATTTTGGAGAACTCTATTTTACTTTGAAGAAAGGTGTTGCAAAGTAGAATAATGTTCAAAAATTCTACATTAGACAGAAACATAGTGCAAAATAGAATAATGCTAAAGAATTTTTCTTTGGAAAGTAGAATAATATTAAAGAATTCTACTTTAATGAAAGGTGTTGCAAAACAAAATAATCTTAGAGAATTCTGCTTTATAAACAAAGATGTTACAAAGTAAAATAATGCTACAAAATTCTACTTTAATCAAAGAAGTTGTAAAGTAGAATAATATCAAAAAATTATACTTTAATTAAAAAATGCAAAGTAGAACTATATTAAAATATTCTACTTTAATAGAAAGAGTTGCACAGTAGAATAATATAAAAAAATTCTACTTCAATAAAAAGAGTTGTAAAGTAGAACAATATTAAAAAATTCTACTTTAATAAAAGGAATTGCAAAGTAGAATAATGTTAAAGGATTCTAATGTAATGAAAGGAGTTGCAATGTAGAATAATATTAAAAAATTGTACTTTAATAAAAGGAGTTGCAAGGTAGAATAATATTAAAGGATTCTACTTTGATGAATTGCAACACTTTTCATTAAAGTAGAACTCTTTAATATAATTTTGCAATACCTTTCATCAAAGTAGAATTCTTCTAGTAGCATTATTCTACTTTGCAATATCTTTCTTCAAAGTAGAAATATTTTTTAGCATTATTTTACTTTGCAACACCTTTCATATTGAAATTAGATAAGCTACTTATTTCTATCATCTTTAGTATTTGATTGTAATTTTGGTGGAAGCACAACTTCCTTATTGCAACGCCTGCATAAAGCTTCAAACAAACAGAAACAAATAAATAAATAGATATATACATGTATATGTACAATTAATTGTTTTATAATGATAAATAATAAATAAAATAATATAATTGTTGTCTGAAACGTACGTGCAATAATAATTAGAATAGTAAAATTCTAATTATTATTTATAATTATTAATTAAATAATTGTACATATATATATATATATTTATTCATTTATTTATTTATTTATTTTTTATTTGACGTTTATGGAGCGTTATATTATCAGCAAATTTAATCACACGTCTCTGAAATAAAAATACACGTACCGCTTTAAAAAAAATAGAAAAAAAGAAAATAAAAGATGTATACGAATTGTATAATAATTTTAAAACGAAGTTGAAAATTGATAATTCAAAAGAATTAGGATTTTATTGCCTCTTTGGTTTCACTTCAATCAAATACGACGAAATGATGGATTTACTTTCGCAGAATAGATTTTGGTGGCACATTTGATAAAAGAAAGGAAGAAAAAATGTTCAGAAGAAGCGCGAGAAAAGAAAGGCTGTAGATTTGAAATTAATTTACACCTGCGAGCGGTGTAATTTATTTTAACGAGTATTAAATTGAATTTCAAATTGATTCGCTAGTGCAATATGCTGAGTTGTAATACGCAGATTGCAATTATAGTTTTTTATCTCGTTAAGAGATACGTTGTTCAGCGAATTGTTTAACAAAAATTAGAGTGTATCATTGAACGTGACCTAAAAACGATTAGCACACACGTACGCTGCACTAGCGTTTGAAATTTCTGATCTGTCCTGCTTTCTCTCGCGATTATTTCCGGTACGTAAGTGTGTTCTCACTTTAAGCGTTAACGGATCATTATGAATGAATGCTCTATGCTCGTTCTACATATATTTTTTAACCAGTGTTGTGGACACTAACCGCTTGACATTTTTTTTTAAATATTCATTGCAATATTAATACGTATATACATCAGAATCTTGATTAAGAAATGGTGGATTTATATATATTTATATCTGATTTATTAACAGTAGGTTTACCAAGAGGTGATTTTGACCTATTTGAGAAAACTTAACTAAGCACTAATAATTTAAATAAGTTGGTGCTTAACTAAGTACTAGTAACTTAAGTAAGTTAGTACTTAACTAGGTACTAATAATTTAAATAAGTTAGTATTTAACTAAGTACTAGTAACTTAAATAAGTTAGTGCTTAACTAAGTTTTAGTAACTTAAGTAAATTAGTACTTAACTAACTCATTAACTTTCTTCAAAAGAAATTATACAGAATTCTACTTTCAAGAAAGATGTTGCAAGGTAAAATAATGTTCAAGAATTCTACTTTAAAAAGAAAGATATTCCAAATTAGAGTAATGTTAAGGAATTCTAGTTTAATGAAAGGAGTTGGAAAATAGAATAGTATTAAAAAATTCTACTTTGAAGAAAGGTATTGCAAAGTAAAATAATATTAAGGAATTACAGTTTAATAAAAGGTGTTACGAAACAAAGTAATAATTAAGAACTCTACTTTAAAGAAATGTATTACAAAGCAGAATAATATTAAAGAATTCTACTTTAAAAAAAGCTGCTGCAAAGTAGAATAATATTAAAGAATTGTAGTTCAATAAAAAGCGTCAAAAAACAAAATAATAATTAAGAGCTCTAGTTTAAAGAAATGTATTACAAAGCAGAATAATATTAAAGAATTGTAGTTTAATAAAAAGTGTCACAAAACAAAATAATAATTAAGAGCTCTACTTTAAAGAAATGTATTACAAAGCAGAATAATATTACAGAATTCTACTTTAAAGAAAGCTGCTGCAAAGTAGAATAATATTAAAGAATTGTAGTTTAATAAAAAGTGTCACAAAACAAAATAATAATTAAGAGCTCTACTTTAAAGAAATGTATTACAAAGCAGAATAATATTACAGAATTCTACTTTAAAGAAAGGTGTTGCAAAGTAGAATAATATTAAGGATTTACAGTTTAATAAAAGGTGTTGCAAAATAAAACAATAATTAAGAATTCTACTTTAAAGAAATATGTTTCAAAGCAGAATAATGTTAAAAACATTCTACATTAGAAAGAAAGATATTGCAAAATAGAATAATGCTAAAGAATTCTGCTTTAATGAAAGGTGTTGCAAAGTAGAATAATATTAAAGAATTGTAGTTTAATAAAAAGTGTCAAAAAACAAAATAATAATTAAGAGCTCTACTTTAAAGAAATGTATTACAAAGCAGAATAATATTACAGAATTCTACTTTAAAGAAAGGTGTGGCAAAGTAGAATAATATTAAGGAATTATAGTTTAACAAAAGGTGTTGCAAAATAAAACAATAATTAAGAATTCTACTTTAAAGAAATATGATGCAAAGCAGAATAATGTTAAAAACATTCTACATTAGAAAGAAAGATATTGCAAAATAGAATAATGCTAAAGAATTCTGCTTTAATGAAAGGTGTTGCAAAGTAGAATAATATTAAAGAATTGTAGTTTAATAAAAAGTGTCGCAAAACAAAATAATAATTAGGTATTCTACTTTAAAGAAATATGTTGCAAGGTAAAATAATGTTCAAGGATTCTACTGTAGAAAGAAAGATATTGCAAAATAGAATAATGCTAAAGAATTCTGCTTTAGAGAAAAGTATTACAAATTATAATAACATTAAAGAATTATAGTTTAATAAAGTGTATTGCAAAACAAAATAATAATTTAGAATTCCACTTTAAAGAAATGTGTTTCAAAGCAGAACAATGTAAAAAAATTCTACATTTGAAAGGAAGATATTGCAATATAAAATAATGCTAAAAAATTTTACATTAATGACAGGAGTTGGAAAGTAGAATAATATTAAAGAATTCTACTTTAATGAAAGCAGTTACAAAATAGAATAATGAAGAAGAATTTCTTAATATTATTCTACTTTTCAACTGTGTTTACCAAGAGGTCATTTTGACCCATCTAAGAATACTTTTCATTAATTTTCATCAAGAAAATTATCCCCGTATTTTATCAGAATATTTTATTTAGATTAGAGATTAGATTTGCGTTTGTACGTCTTATAAATGTAAGTAAAAATTAATTAAAATATTCTCAGAAAATACTTCTATTTATTCTATTTATTCTTATTTATTTTAATTGTTCTTTTAATTCTCAGAAAAATTTTCTCAGAGGGGTCAAAATGATCCCTTGGTAAACCCAGTGTTAAATTAAGTAGTTGTTGTATATTTATATACACTTATGTAAAATCGATTGCATTTAAATATGATCTGTAAACATAATTACTATTTTTATGTAATATGTAATATTTTTAAATTACATATTATTATACTATTTTTATTATTTTATTATCTATTATATTATTTTTATATTATTTATAGTTTTATATTTAATATTTTTTTGTAATATATAATAATTTTTAAATATAGAAAAAGCTGTAAAATACACATATTTTTGTTCCACCAGAGTATAGGCACTGTAGAACTGCAGCATCCTCTATTTAAACTTGATATTATCAATGACATTTAATATAACAAATCCTTTTTTCTTTATTTCTTTCTAAAATTAAGATTTTTTTTATTTATTCTTTAAAAAATATCGAGAGTACTGAGATAAGTTTAATTTAAATATTAGTTCCTTCAAGAAATGATAATTCTTTCCAGTGGAGGCTACAGTGTTTGTAAAATTCTTATCCTTTTCAGAGAAACTGATAATTTTTTCCAAAAAAAGTGATAATACTACAGATTGCATTTATAAATTTATAGAATACTTAAAACTGAGTGTATTTTACAGAATAGGTATTTTATTTATCAAATAATCAAAAAAATTGTCAAAACATCTCAAGGACAATGCTACAATATTTAGAAAGCAGTGATTATTAGCTGAAAAAAAATATTATCAGTACTGTTTTTTGTTTCCATTGTTAGAAGATACTGCAGTGAATAGTTCTCCAACAGATTTCAACCCTTTTCCATTTAAAACGATTGTAATTTCAAAGAATTCAGTATTTCAATTTTTCATCTGTATTATTTTGTATTTTCCTTGAAAAACTGAAGATCTTTTAGTTAATTGTTTAAAAAATATCAAGATTGTTATGCTGCTTTTAATTTAAATATCAGTTCTTCTAAGAAATGATAGTTCTTTCCAGTGGCTGCTCGAATATTGGCATTGAGGAACTTATAACGAGCCCTTTTTCCTTTAATTCTTTCTTTACGCTTCTACAATAGCGTACAATAGTTACTTATGTAGTACTTAAGATAGTAACTTAAGTAATAACTTAGTACTTTAATATAAGATAGTTAATTCGAAATAATTCAATTTTAATGAAAGATAGTAAATTACTTACGTAGTACTCAAGATAGTAACTTAAGTAATAACTTAGTACTTTAATGTAAGATAGTTAATTCAAATTGTTCAAATTTAATGTGGGATAGTAAATTACTTATGTAGTACTTAAGTAATAACTTAATACTTAAGATAGTAACTTAACACATTGCTGACTGGTTACAAGTTAACTCGTGTTTTCGTGGCCAAGCATTGCTGACCATCCACGTGTAAACTCTTCAGAAGCTTTTTTCCGCATCTTTATTGTTTTCACGGCGCACTGTTGGAAATCTTGTAGTGTAATTATTTGCTCTGCATACCTCGAGTTGTATTTCGCTTATAAGACCCGCCAAGACTCGATATAATTGCAAAACTTGTGATGTACCATTGCACGTAAGTGATTGTTATACTTTTTATCATACGAAAAAGAAATATTAAGAGTTGAATAATAAATAAAATTTATTGAAGTTTATTCACATTGTTTTACTTCCACATCCGCTTTCAAAGCAATAGCCAGGCACATGAGGGAGATTTTCAGAAAAGTTGCTGGTCAGCAATGTGTTAAGCTTAACATCCTTCAGTTTAAAAAAAGAGATTCAAAAATCTTTGTATGAAACCTTTGCGCTTCGCATTTTTAGCGGCGTGGCGTTTAAATGTGACGCGCATGCGCGTGTAGGAAGAATGCTGCGCGCATGCGCGCGACGCTGCGAGAGAGGGAAAGCACAGACGCGCCAGCAGTACCGACCCTGGCGTCCTAGTAAGAGGGTGGTATTTTTTTACCTCGCGCTAAAAAAACCTAAACGCGTAAGTTTCTGAATAAATTTTCTTTCTCTACATATTTGTTTCCTTTTATACAACTATAAAACGAAGTCTCAGACATTCTCTGTAGCAGCAGTCGCCATTGGTTTCGATTAATTGTTGTACAGAAATTTATGGTAGCAGACTAAAACTTTGGAAACAAAGTTTTTACACAACTATAAAATGAAGTCTCTGACATTCTCTGTAACAGCAGTCGCCATTAGTTTCGATTAATTGTTGTACAGAAATTTATGGTAGCAGACTAGAACTTTGGAAACAAAGTTTCTTAAGGAGTTTGTTTCATCGATTTTTTTTTCTTTTTGCTAAGCTCTAATTATTGTGTAATAATTGTATGTGCAGATTCACTTATCTGGATACAAAGGAATTTTTCAACAACTCTGCAGTACAATAAAAATAAGACACCCATTTGCGTAATTCGAAGAAGTGGAAAACTGGCTCGCATCGCAAAAATTTAATATTGCAATAATAGTCTGTTTTTGTAAGCTTGATTTCTTCGTTATTATTAAAATTGCAACCCTCCATTCTCTTAAAAACTTTTTTATGAATTTAAAAGACAGAAAAAAACTTAGTATGGAAACTTTCTCGTTTAGAATAATTGTAATTTAAAAGAATTCAGTGTACAAATATTTCATTTGTATTATTATGCATTTCTTTTAGAAAATGATGATCTCTTTGCTAATTCTTTAAAAAATATCGAGATCACTTTTTTTAGAAGTATTTTTCTAGGTAAAGTTTTTACGAAAATAAAGAAATAGAGAAATACTTGAATTCATAAGGAAAATTCCATGTATATGTGAACTCATAATGCAAACGAATTAATCTCTTGACTATTACTGAAACATTTTAAGTTTTACTTTAGAGAATAAACTACTTTGCTCGAGTAGTATAGGCAGCCAGTATAGTCAGACGCCAGTACTATAGCCAAGCAATATAATATGGTTCTTCTTTTATTTTTCTTCTTGTAACACCTATAACTGAAAGAAGAATCAATTGGTTATCCAACATTTTATTTTTTTCTAATAAATTGCAAATCTATACGTGAATAATATAATGTAATAGAATTGAATAACCTTAAGAAAATTTGAAATTCCCGCGCACTGTACAGGTCGTACTATGTTATCGACTTTTATTTTTCTTCTTGTAATACCTATGACTGAAAAAAGAATTGATTAACTATCCAACATCTCACTTTTTCTAATAAATTACAAATATATACGCGAAAAATATAATATAATATTATTTGAATAACCTTAAGAAGGTTTGAAATTCCCTCGCATTGAAGACGCCAGTAGTATAGCCAAGCAATGTAATATGGTTCTTCTTTCATTTTTCTTCTTGTAACACCCATAACTAAAAGAAGAATGAATAAATTATCCAACATTTCATTTTTTCCTCATAAATTGCAAATCTATATACGTAAATAATATAATATAATAGATTTGAGTAACCTTAAGAAAATTTGAAATTCCCGCGCACTGTACAAGTCGTACTATGTTATCGACTTTTATTTTTCTTCTTGCGATACCTATGACTGAAAAAAGAATTAATTAACTAATTCAACATCTTACTCTTTCTAATAAATTGCAAATCTATACGTAAATAATATAATAACCTTAAGAAAATTTGAAATTCCCGCGCACTGTACAGGTCGTACTATGTTATCGACTTTTATTTTTCTTCTTGCGATACCTATAACTAAAAAAAAAAATAATTAACTATTCAACGTCTTACTTTTTCTAATAAATTGCAAATTTATACGTGAATAATATAATAACCTTAAGAAAATTTGAAATTCCCGCGCACTGTACAGGTCGTACTATGTTATCGACTTTTATTTTTCTTCTTGCGATACCTATGACTGAAAAAAGAATTAATTAACTAATTCAACATCTTACTCTTTCTAATAAATTGCAAATCTATACGTAAATAATATAATAACCTTAAGAAAATTTGAAATTCCCGCGCACTGTACAGGTCGTACTATGTTATCGACTTTTATTTTTCTTCTTGCGATACCTATAACTAAAAAAAAAAATAATTAACTATTCAACGTCTTACTTTTTCTAATAAATTGCAAATTTATACGTGAATAATATAATAACCTTAAGAAAATTTGAAATTCCCGCGCACTGTACAGGTCGTACTATGTTATCGACTTTTATTTTTCTTCTTGCGATACCTATGACTGAAAAAAGAATTAATTAACTAATTCAACATCTTACTCTTTCTAATAAATTGCAAATCTATACGTAAATAATATAATAACCTTAAGAAGGTTTAAAATTCCCGCGCACTGTACAGGTCGTACTATGTTAACGACTTTTATTTTTCTTCTTGCGATACCTATAACTGAAAAAAAAAATTAATTAACTATTCAACGTCTTACTTTTTCTAATAAATTGCAAATTTATACGTGAATAATATAATAACCTTAAGAAAATTTGAAATTCCCGCGCACTGTACAGGTCGTACTATGTTATCGACTTTTATTTTTCTTCTTGCGATACCTATAACTAAAAAAAAAATTAAGTAACTATTCAACGTCTTACTTTTTCTAATAAATTGCAAATCTATACGTGAATAATATAATGTAATAGAATTGAGTAACCTTAAGAAAATTTGAAATTCCCGCGCACTGAACTGGTCGTACTACGTTATCGACACTGAAAATTACAAACTACTTATCGACTGTGCACTGGTAACAAACAGTGCTACGATTGATTGTCGTAGCAACTGGCATTGCGAGTATAATTTCTAGCTCAGACTTTAATTTTTGCAACAATTAATTTAACAAGATGTTTTTTAAATAACCTAGAAGTTTATTAAGTATTCAGTGACGAACCACGAAAATTGGTAATGTAACAAAATTATCGATTTCTTATCTGTTTACATAGCCTCGTATATGTACAATAAAGATCCCAAACCCAATCTAAACAGGGAACTAGGTTCAAATTCCATATAAAATAACGATTATCTACTTTGATTCGAGAAATCAAGGTGCAAAGTGTAAAGCGAAAGCTGCTCGTGCCATTGAACACTGCAACGGAGGCTAATCGGTCAGAAAGATGCTCAAGTTTTTGGTATAACCAGTTATTTATCTAAAAAGAATCTACTTCTGAAATAACACTGTAAAATCCTGTGTAATGTTATATTTTTAGCTAACTTTCAGCATTGGAGTTTACGCCGGCATGTACATTACCCAGAACTACGAGGTACGTTTCAAAATCACGGTATCTTACAAAGTATCGTGCGTTAATTAACGTTCGGCGTAATTCGTTTCAGGTGCCACGCGTGGACGAGCCCTCTAAAATAATAGAACGGATAAAGGAATTTGCGGACGAATATAAAAAGAAGTAACCGAGTCAGCGACAATTTTACGTAACGATTATGTTTGCAGATTATGTTTTAATGCAATCGACTGTACATAAGTGTATGTAAACATGTAATAATTTTTTTAATTTTACTTTAATAAAACATTTTGCATAATGTGAACGATTTCATAATCTGAACGAGAAAGTAAAATGTGTCTAAATTTACAGCAGAAATTAGTGTGAACGTATGTATTCGTCACTTAAATAATTACGTCTTGTATCATACATATGTAAATCCACCACCAGAATATTCCAACCGTGCTTGTGGCTCTACGAACGCCAACCAATCGGACGCATGTGTGGGAAGTAATCCCATCGACTGACACTTGTACAGCGCCAGTGCAATATTTACCAACTGTCCCAGAAAGTATACGAATTTCTGCACGAAAGTGTGAGTTCCTTCGATTACTTTAAACGCTGAAAAGAAGAAACGAAGGTTTACTTATTGTAACCGTGTTATATATTGTTATTTCATCGTGTAACATGAACACTGCGCACTCACTTTGTTGAAGAGTGAATAAAGCTTTCACCGGTCTGATAATCAACATTCCGACCATCATGATAGGGAATATCGATATGGAATTACCAGCCATGTACATTATAAATAAGTTCATCGCGACTTGTTTGAAGGGGCTCAACGCTAGCTCCCATGACTTTTTAATTACCAAATGATTGGAATCCGATTCTCTAATCGAGTCTACCGCGTGAAACAAGGCTACAGCAGGTGTGTAACCAGGCGGAGAGGTGATATCTGCATTTCTGTCTTGCTTGTTTCTATAAAAAAGAATTGTAAAGTTACATTGTTCTGTTTGAGATATTCGAAACAGACTGAAATATTCCTCTGAATTAATATTTTTAAAGTTACATTGTTCTGTTTGAGAAATTCAAAACAGACTGGAACTTTCCTCTGAATTAATATTTTTAAAGTTACATTGTTCTGTTTGAGAAATTCAAAACAGACTGGAACTTTCCTCTGAATTAATATTTTTAAAATTACATTGTTCTGTTTGAGAAATTTGAAGAAGACTGGAACATTCTTCTGAATTAATATTTCTAATAAATGTTTTAATATTTTTGTATACTTTAACTCTTTGCACTCGGATGCCCTCTCTGAAGGGACAAGAACAGTGATTGGTGATTACGGAGGTAAAACTTATTCCATCGTAGCTTTTTAAGAAATGCATGTTTTCAAGGGGTTTTCTGTTGAAGTGAAAATTTTCTATTGCTGAGAGACATTAGCAATAGAAACTAGTGCTATTTTAGTAATAGCTTCTATAGCTAAAAGATTACTATTTTAGCATTAACTTCTATAGCTAAAGGATTGTTATTTTAGCATTAACTTATATAGCTAAAGGATTGTTATTTTAGTAATAATTTCTATTGTTAGAATATTAATGTGTTGACAATAGCTTCTGAGCTAACATATTGCTATTTTAGCATTAACTTCTATAGCTAAAAGATTACTATTTTAGCATTAACTTCTATAGCTAAAGGATTGTTATTTTAGCATTAACTTATATAGCTAAAGGATTGTTCTTTTAGTAATAATTTCTATTGTTAGAATATTAATATGTTGACAATAGCTTCTGAGCTAAAAGATTGCTATTTTAGCATTAACTTCTATAGCTAAAAGATTACTATTTTAGCATTAACTTCTATAGCTAAAGGATTGTTATTTTAGCATTAACTTATATAGCTAAAGGATTGTTATTTTAGTGCTAATTTCTATTGTTAAAATATTAATATTTTGACAATAGCTTCTGAGCTAAAAGATTACTATTTTAGCATTAACTTCTATAGCTAAAAGATTGCTATTTTAGCATTAACTTCTATAGTTAAAAGATTGCTATTTTAGTAACAATTTCTATTGTTAAAATATTGATATTTTAGCAATAGAAGTTATTGTCAAAATATTGCTAAAATATTACTATTTTAGCAATAGCTTCTGTAGCTAAAATATTGCTATTGTAACAATAGCTTCTGAGCTAAAATATTGCTATTTTAGCAATAGCTTCTGAGCTAAAATATTGCTATTTTAGCATTAACTTATATAGCTAAAGGATTGTTATTTTAGTAATAATTTCTATTGTTAAAATATTAATATTTTGGCAATAGCTTTTGAGCTAAAATATTGCTATTTTAGCAATAGCTTCTGAGCTAAAATATTGCTATTTTAGCATTAACTTATATAGCTAAAGGATTGTTATTTTAGTAATAATTTCTATTGTTAAAATATTAATATTTTGGCAATAGCTTTTGAGCTAAAATATTGCTATTTTAGTGAAGGAAATTACTGTTGAAATATTGCTAAAATATTGCTATTTTAGCAGTAGAAGTTATTGTTGAAATATTGCTAAAATATTACTATTTTAGCAATAGCTTCTGTAGCTAAAATATTGTTATTTTAGCAGTAGAAGTTATTTTTAAAATATTGTTAAAATATTACTATCTTAGCAATAGTTTCTGAGCTAAAACATTGCTGTTATAGCAATAGCTTCCGAGCTAAAATGTTACTATTATAGCAATAGCTTCCGAGCTAAAATAATGCTAAAATATTGCTATTTTAACAATAGCTTCTGAGCTAAAACATTGTTATTATAGCAATAGCTTCCAAGCTAAAATATCGCTATTGTAGCAATAGCTTCTGAGCTAAAATATTGCTATTTCAGCAATAATTACTATATCTAAAATATTGCTATTTTAGCAATAATTACTATACCCAAAATATTACTATTTTAACAATAATTACTATACCTAAAGTATCATTATTTTAGCAATAGTTTCTATTGCTAACGTCCTGAAAGGAGCAGATTGCAAAGGGTCAACAAAGTAGTATACAACAACAGACGACAGTAAATAAAGCAAACCAATATAACCTCCACGTCCTTCAATTATCTAAACATGTACCAATTAATAAACAATAATTCTTATCAACGCATACACTTTACAAATTCAAATTATACAATCTGTAATCCGATCTAGACGAAAATTTCAAAAATAATCGCGATTGTCGATGAACAAAATATATTTATCGAATGATAAGGTTACTAACCTGTGAGAGAAATCCAAAGCCCATTTAGATCGTCTCATATTTTGCTTATTCGCTGTCATTATGTTATTAGAACGCGTAATTTGTTTACATCTAAGTTAAGATTGCAATTTTTATGCAAATCTGTCGCTGCTTACTTGTATTTTTCGTACAAGTGTATGACACGACTTATTATACTAAATACAACTATATATACACATGGCACGCTCGTAAAGATCGATTCTAATCGATTAAAGAAATTTGAAAATTCAAAACTTAAAAAGAACATCAATTTTGTACGAATAATTGAAACGTAGACTTGTATACAAAACAAAATTACTTAATCTTTACATTTTGTAATTTATGACAAAATTACTTAATCTTTATATTTTATAATTTACTACAAAATTACTTAATCTTTATACTTTGTAATTTACTACAAAATTACTTAATATTTATGCTTTATAATTTACTACAAAATTATTTTGTAATTTTGTTTTTATATATTGGTTACAACAGAATACGTGAACACAATTATACATTTGATATTTCGTTTATCCAACTTTTACAATGGAAAAACTTAACAGAAATCCTGCGTCCGATATTAAGGAATGTTTTAGAGAATATTCTTTGGAAGATAAAGTTACAGCGTTGAAAAATTTGCTAGAGCACAATGATAGATGCATAGAAAAGTTGCCAATACGCTTAACTAATATACGTAGGAGTAAAGAAATAGTTGGCGTAAGATTTGAGCATTCTATTTATTCTCACTTCCTTTGTAGTTCATTTAAAAAATTGCTTAATCGATACTGACAACGATACTATTATTTTCATATGGTATTTAATATATTATATTTATATATAACTAATATTTTATATTATTTTTTATATAATCGTTAATATATAGAAATATATGAGATTATTATGTATTTTATTAATTATATTTATCTCTTTTCTCTCATAGGTCATTTAAAAAATTGCTTAATCAATACTGACAACGATACTATTATTTTATATGGTATTTAATATACTATATTTATATATAACTAATATTTTATATTATATTTTATATAATCATCAATATGGAAATATGAGATGAGATTATTATGTATTTTACTAATTATGTTTATTTTCTCTTTTCTTATAGTTCATTTAAAAAATTACTTAATCAATATTGACAACGATACTATTATTTTATATGGTATTTAATATACTATATTTATATATAACTAATATTTTATATTATATTTTATATAATCGTCAATATGGAAATATATGAGATTATTATGCATTTTATTAACCATTTAAGGTAAAAGACTGTATACAAAATGTGCAGTTAAATTACGAAACACCATTTTAAACAATTATCTCTGAATTAAGAAACACATTTTATATAATTATCAATATGGAAATATATGAAATTATTATGTATTTTACTAATTATACTTATTCTCTCTTTTCTCATAGTTCATTTAAAAAATTGCTTAATCGATACTGACAATAATACCATTACTTTATATACTATTATTTATATATATCTAATATTTTATATTATATTTTATATAATAGTCAATATGGAAATATATGAGATTATTATGTATTTTACTAATTATATTTATTCTCTCTTCTCTCGTAGTTCATTTAAAAAATTGTTTAATCGATACTGACAATAATACTATTATTTTATATACTATTATTTATATATAACTAATATTTTATATTATATTTTACATAATTATCAATATGGAAATGTAAGAGATTGTTATGTATTTTATTAACCGTTTAAGGTAAAAGAATGTATACAGAATGTGCAGTTAAATCAAGAAACACCATTTTAAACAATTATCTCTAAATTAAGAAGAACATTTTATATATAATTATCAATATGGAAATATATAGGAAGTTATTATGTATTTTACTAATTATACTTATTCTCTCTTTTCTTATAGTTCATTTAAAAAATTGCTTAATCGATACTGACAATAATACTATTATTTTATATACTATTATTTATATATAACTAATATTTTATATTATATTTTATATAATAGTCAATATGGAAATATATGAGATTATTATGTATTTTATTAACTATTTAAGGTAAAAGAATGCTTGCAGTTAAATCAAGAAACACCATTTCAAACAATCATCTCTGAATTAAGAAACACGGTGATGAACAGCTATTGGAACAAAGAAATTGGTAAAACGCGTTATCAGATTTCAAATCTTCCAGTAGGAATGAATCCGTTAGAAGTGACTTTCGGAAGAAAACTGAAATCTGGTATAGAAACTATATTAGTTGCTATATTTTTGTTCAAGTTTAATACTATTCGCTAATTTTTATAATTCAAAGACATTTCTAAAGTGTCTCTTTGTAACATATATTTTCTGTTATTTTTAGAAGAAACTATGGCTGATATTCTTAAAGAGAGAGTAGAAAAGACCAACGGTTTGGAGCCGACTACTCTTGAGATGTACAAAAAGAGCCACAATAGTTATCTACCCGCAGAACAAATTAAAAGACAGTATGAAATGATGAATTGCTTATTAGATTTGTACAGTATAATATTTTAAATATACTTTTAGCTATAAGAAACCGTTTGATGAGAATTTCTGCTTTGGAGAATTTAAGAATAGCAACACCGAAGGTGTACGATTAAAGAGACTCTTAACATGGATGAACGCTGACTCTAATACATTAGTAAATTCGAATTTAGCAGATTTTATGGATCGCTCTTACCCTCGAGTTGGTGAAGTGAAGTAATGACTGCTATTATAATCATATCCGAATTATATTTAAGTTTTGTTAGCTGTAATGTCAAAAGCCAGAAGAACAATATTCATAATTAAGAATACATATAAATATAATAAGTAAGAATAAATAATTAAAAATAAATATAAATATAAATTAAAATATATATAGATTTTATTATTAATAGAAATTTGTAACTTGCAAATTAAAGTTATATTTTTATTTAGAAATATTAAAAACACCAACTCTAAAGTTAACTACTTAATAAATTTTATTTTCATCGAAAGTAGCATTTTCTAATCGGTTGAATTCTTTCAGGAATTTAAAGAATTCACATTTGTATATGAATATGATACACGGTAGAGTGGCTGAAAAAAGAGGACTGTCCGAGGAATTAAATATTTTAAGCGATTGCCCTTTAAACGATGAAGTAATAGCGCAACAAAATTATTTGAAGTATATAAATGGTTTACGTCAGAAATTCAAGAGGCGTGTTCCTGAAATTCCATTCGCAGATATTTATGAGGATTTATTATCACTTGACAAGGTGCTTTGTATTTATTTCGCTCTGCTGTACGAAGTTAAAAGCTTTTGAAAAATATTTTCTATACTGATTTCAATCATTTTTGTATACCATTTACAGAAGTGTACAAATGTGTTACCAGAGGACAAAATTCTTCTTACTTTAGCTAAATATCAAATATACATAAACGAAACATTGTTGTCACCTTTATTAGATCTTCTGGAAATACGTAAAGAAAAAAATGTAAAATACAGAGATTTATTAAATCTTCTGAACTGGAAATATGATTTTCCCACGTTACCAAAGATAGAAAGTAATGCACTATTAGTATTTTTTAACTTTCTTGTTTCTTACTAAAAAAAAATATTAATTATTTTGCCTATAAATAAATACTAGATAAACATGTATTAATATACTAGTATTATTAGTATCATACTATTGGTATTTTTAAGTATTATTAGTATTATTTTAGTACTATTAGTATTTTTAATTTTTTTGTTTCTTACTAAAAAAAAAAATAATCATTATTTTGCATATTTGCATATAAGTAAATACTAGATAAACATGTATTAATACGCTAGTACTATTAATATCGTGCTATTAGTATTTTTAAGTATTATTAGTATTTTTTAACTTTCTTATTTCTTACTAAAAAAAAAAATATTAATTATTTTGCATATAAATAAATACTAGATAAACATATAATTAATATGCTGTGATGAATTATGCAATTTTTTTAGAGATATCTTCAGAATGTCAACATTACAGCACTACATATAATACAACAATAGGAGAAGTAAACAAAATAGATATCAGAAGTTAGTATATTCTTTATACGAATCTCATTTTACTACTCTGCGTAGCTAACAATGTTACGCACAAGCTTTCGTATACGCATTCTTGTTGTTTTATCGCAGATATTGTAGCAGCAGGAATTTCATCTGAGGATTTAGACAAACATAACGCTTACAGTCTTATATTCCCAGACAATTTCACCAAACACGGTCTTAGCTACGTAGATCTCTCCAAAGTACGTTTAAAAATATTTCCACTTAAATCTCATATTTTTTAAATAATTATATTCCTAGCTTCGAAGTAAGGAAGAGATACGAAGCATATTCGAAAGCATTGGAGTCAAGTATTCTAACGATAACTTCGATTTGCTTTGGAAAGAAGGAACGAAAAGAAGCGGCAGTGATGGTGTGTCCATAGAGATTTTTCGAAACTTGCTTGATCAATATGATAATTTAATTTCTGACAGAAGTAATGAGAATTCGTAATATATTATTGAAATTTACATGGTAAATAAAATGATGCAGTAGATTTAAAAAATTATACTGCGTTTTTAACGCATATTTCATACAATTTTAGATTCAAATATTTGCTTAATATATCTATTGTACAAACAAACTAAAATTAATAAGTTTGGTAATTTCTTTTATATTCAGAATACAAAACATTATTATTATTATACTTCAAATCTTCTAAGTTCTTCATATTTTCTCTATATTGTCCAACTACTACATTATTTAATTAAACGTATAGTTTTACAATGTACAATATATATAATAGATATAAGTTAATATAAGACATTATTGTTATAGTACTTTAAATCTTCTAAACTATTCGCATTTCCTCTATACTATCCAACTACTACATTATTTAATTAAACGTATAGTTTTTATGTAAAAAATGTACATCAAAATCGACTATATACATATACAAACAATTAAGAAATACTAATAATCAGGTTTCAAGAATTTTGGTTTCTTCTGTCGTGGTTCGTGACTTTTATTATGTTTTCTAAACGACCTTTCATTCTTGTGCTCAGCTTTTACGATCTTTCTATAGTTCTTCCAGTTCTCAGCCATTTGTTCTTCAGATATGTCTGCCTCTTCTTTCGGTTTTACTTTAACGGTTTCGTTGCTCCGTTCTTCCTCCATCAGTTTCTCTATCTCAGGATTCATTCCTTGAAAACTTACCCTACCGTCGATCAGCTTCTCGCAGAACACGTAGCTCGGTTCGATAATAAATCTTTCTCTTAAATCAAAAGTAAACAGATCATTTTAATTACGTGTTTCAGAATTTTGGGAACTGGTTAACGTCCGCTCTTTCTTGCTTTTCATTAGGTTTAATTAATCGTTTACATTGTAAGCTGTTATTTTTAAGAGAATTCAAGTATTTTTCTGGGTAGAAGCAAAAAGTTTTGATAAAAGTGGAGAGTTACTATTTGAATAATAGCGAAGAAGTAATTAGAGTTGCAAAAAGGTAGACGAGCTATTGCAATAGTAAATTTTGGCAATTCTCCACTTTTTTGAACGACGCAAACGAGTTAATATATAATAATTGATAGGCGAAGATCTCAAATATAGACAGAAACTAAATTTGAATTTAAACAAATCAACTGCAAACGCATTAGTCAAAATATAATATGTTTATGATTGAAAAGAACTTACGATTCTTTTTTCATACGCTTTGTCAATTCATTTCCAAAATACTCTTCGCCCTCCTCCTGAAACTGCTGCTTTTCCACTTTCTCCTTGGTTCGTTTCATAAACTATCGAATAAACGATAATTTAGTCAAATGAAAGAAAATTTTATGTGATGTTTAATGTTATGTGAAGTTTATACATATTTATGTGATGTTTAAGATTCTAACCTCTTCAACTTACTTTCATTTCCAAGATACTTTTCGATAACTTCGCTCTGTTCGAACTCATTTTCTCGGCTTTTTTAAATAAATATAACGAACAATAATAGTTGCGTGTCGTACAGATTAAATTCGAATAAAATGGTGTCGTCAGAAACGTCAACTTTGGCGTTACACGTGCTAGAGCGGAGAGAGGTCGATAATGTGGATTGTTCATGTATCGACAGTTTTCATTGATAAATGAAATTTCGATTTTAACGATATGGTGTTTGGCTGTTGTGCGCATGCGCACATATAGTAAGCTGTGCGCATGCGCGCGTATAGGAAGCTGTGCGCATGCGCGTGTATAGTAAGCTGTGCGCATGCGCGAGTATAAGAAGCTGTGCGCATGCGCGCGTATATTAAGCTAGTTATGCGCATGCGCGCGAAGAAGAGCGCGATCGCTCCCGCAGTGTGGACTCTGACGTATTAGTGGAAGGTTTATTTTTCTTTTACTCTGCGTGTATTATGTTTGAAAATCCAAATAATAAAGTAAAGAAATAGGATCTTGTCAAGTTTTCGAATAAATTTTTCATTTACACACGTTGGTTTCCTTGTAAACGATTTTAAGACTATTCTCTGGAGCTGCATTCCCACTAATTTCCGTTTATGAGCCGCCATTGGTCTACACGCATAAAATATTGTCATGTATATAAATATATTTGTGTTCATGTATTGAGGTGTATATATTATTATTAGATATTATTTTAATCTGTAATCTATTATCCCATATATTATAATTATTTCATAATAATTTTATTTAAAAAATTTTTTTATTTTTTATTTATTAAAAAAATATAGATTAAAAAATAATAATATATATATTATTATAATATAAATAATAATATATATTAGTAATAAATAATAATATATATATTAGTAATAAATAATAATATATATATTATTATTTTTTATTGTAGCGCAGATATGATGGAAACAATATGATATCATTGTAAAAAGAATATATTAAATGTAATAGAATATAATTACAATGATGTATATAATAATAGAATAATTATGATTGTGTATTAAGTGATATTGATTATAGATTAAATATAATAGGATAATTAATTAAACATATACAAAATGGTGTTCTACAAAATTTTAGACTTTTTGTCTCATTATCGGTTTATTCAAATGTTTACATTTGTTCATACTTATAAACGAAAAACATATAGTATATATATATAGTATAATACTAGGAACAGATAAATGCAGATGAATTTAATGATCTTTTAGTCGCATCTGTTTTCGTTTCATCGAACCGTTTAAATCTTGAAATCTTTAACGGTCAGATAGAAAAGTATATACCAACTTTTTATCAAGATAGTATAAGTAGATCAATATTCTACAGTTCTCTCCTTTATTTACTGTTTATGTACTAATAGAAGAAGGAAATTTTAGTTATTTTTATGTATTTTTAGTTGAGATGCATAAATGGTAACATACATATAAATAATACAGAATTTATCTTGATGAATAAAGTACAAAATAATTGTCATTTAATAATCAAAAAACATTTTCGATTTAAGTCGAATTCAGCCAAAATCAGTCATTTGACTGCTCTCATAGGTTTAGTATTAAAAGGTTGAAATTTAAAGCTTTGTTATATTCAGAAAACGTCTTATTTTCAATTAAAGTCTCAAAAGCGGTCATTTGACTGCTTTAATAGGTTTATATAATATTAAAAAATTGAAATTCAGAGCTTGTTACACTTAATTTTAAGTTTAGTGTTAAAAAAGTTGAAATTCAAAGCTTGTTGTATTCAGAAAACGTCTTACTTTTTATTAAAGTCTCAAATGCAGTCATTTGACCGCTCTGATAGGTTTATATAATATTAAAAAGTTGAAATTTAAAGCTTGTTACACTTAATTTTAAGTTTAGTATTAAAAAAGTTGAAATTCAAAGCTTGTTGTTTTCAGAAAACGTCTTACTTTTTATTAAAATCCCAAGAGCGGTCATTTGATCACTCTGCTAGATATATATAATATTAAAAAGTTGAAATTTAAAGCTTGTTATATTCAGAAAACGTCTTACTTTTTACTAAAGTCTCAAAAGCAGTCATTTGACCGCTCTGATAGATTTATATAATATTAAAAAGTTGAAATTTAAAGCTTGTTACACTTAATTTTAAGTTTAGTATTAAAAAAGTTGAAATTCAAAGCTTGTTGTTTTCAGAAAACGTCTTACTTTTTATTAAAATCCCAAGAGCGGTCATTTGATCACTCTGCTAGATATATATAATATTAAAAAGTTGAAATTTAAAGCTTGTTATATTCAGAAAACGTCTTACTTTTTACTAAAGTCTCAAAAGCAGTCATTTGACCGCTCTGATAGATTTATATAATATTAAAAAATTGAAATTTAGAACTTGTTTCGTTCAGAAAACGTCTTATTTTCAATCAGAGTCCAAAAAACGGACATTTGACTGCTCTGATAGATATACATAATATTAAAAAATTGAGATTTAAGGCTCGTTGTATACAGAAAACAACAAATAGAAAATTGTATACCAATTTTTTATTGAAATAGTATATAAGTAGATCAATATATTTTACAATTCCCTCCATTATTTGTTTACTTCGCTCTGTTCGAACTCATTTTCTCACCTTTTTAAAAAAAAAGGTGAAAAAATATAGCGCAAATTAAATACAAATACAAATTAAATCCAAATAAATTAAATTAAATTCAAATAAAATGATATCATTGGAAACATCAACTTTGGTGTTACACGTGCTAGAGTAAAGAAAGGTCGATAATGTAGGCTGGTCACGTATCGACAGTTCTCACTGATAAATGAAATTTCAATTTTATTCATATCAATGTATATCTTTAGATTAATAATATTATTGATAACACAATACTGCTCGTAATAATCGATTCGTATGACATGATTTTTTTTATTTACAGATATAAAGCTTTATATAATTTTTATGTTACATTTGGTAGGTTTATATCATTTTTATGTTACAATTTGATTTATGAAATGTTCGTTAACTACAGACTGTACTAATTTATTCCTTTTCCTTCTCCGATTTCTTTGCTGATGGATTTTCCTAGAATATATGAGAACTGCATTATAATACGAGATTGCAAAATGGTCATTGGTCTGCGTGTTATTAACATTCAATGATAATTACATTTAAAGCGAGCATGAGTAAATATGAAGAGGATATTAGTGGAAAGGAATAAAGTTACGTGGAATGGAAGGGTGTACCTATAATTGTACATCTATTTAATCAATCATTTTTAGCTCTTTGAATTTTTTCCTTCTACGGCAGAGGTTTCTTTCAATTTTATCAAGTCTGCTGATTTTGGGTCCTTTTTGGTGGGATGAAATGAAATGTAGCGGGCTTCTGATAAGTCATCTTCGTGAACTCTTCCAAGAACTATATGATAAAAGCTATCGTAAAGAGATTGATTTTGAGATATATTGAATTTTGTTTTTAGAAAGAATTCATCATCGAAGACACCTTTAACAGAAGTTTCTTGGTCTTTGAGATTTTTTTTTCTATTATAAATATTAATAAACTTTAATTTTTTATCTCAAAGAAGTCTTAATTAAATGAATTTTTTTTATGAATATTATATTAAAAATTTTAATACAAGGTTCTTGTTCTTTAAGATTTCTTTTTTATGAATATTATATTAAATATTCTAACACAATTTTTTGTTTTTTAAGATTTTTTTTTAATGAATATTATATTAAATATTATAACACAAATTTCTTGTTCTTTGAGATTTTTTTTAATATTGTATTAAATATTCTATCACAAATTTTTTGTTCTTTGAAATTTTTTTTTAATATTGTATTAAATATTCTATCACAAATTTTTTGTTCTTTGAAATTTTTTTTTAATATTGTATTAAATATTCTATCACAAATTTTTTGTTCTTAGAAATTTTTTTTTTATATTGCATTATATATTCTAACATAAATTTCTTGTTCTTTGAGATTTTTTTCTTAAAAATATTATATTAAATTTAGTATATTAATTTTAATTTTCCTTTATGAATATTATATTCAATTTTAGTTTTTTTATATTAAAAGTATATTAATTATAGTTCTTTTAATTAATATTATATTAAATATATTAGCAAAAGTTTCCTGGTCTTTGAGATTTTTTTTTTATATTATAAATATTAATAAACCTTAACTTTTTATCTCAAAGAAGCCTTAATTTTATGAACTTTTTTTCTATGAATATTATATTCAGTTTTAATTTTTTTTTTATATTAAAAGTATATTAATTATAGTTTTTTTTATGAATATTATATTAAATATTTTAACACAAGTTTCTTGGTCCCTGAAATTTTTTTTTTATATTATAAATATTAATAAACTTTAATCTTTATCTCAAAGAAGCCTTAATTTTATGAATTTTTTTCTATGAATATTGTATTTAATTTTTATTTTTTTTTATATTATAAATATTAATAATCTTTCATTTTTTATCTCAAAGAAGCCTTAATTTTATGAATTTTTTTCTGTGAATATTGTATTCAATTAAAATTTTTTTTTATATTAAAATTATATTAATTATAGTTTTTTTTATAAATATTACATTAACACTTTGGTGACCGCTCACACAACATGTGTGTGATGCTATTGTCAAGAGTTATTGGACGATAGCACATTTTGTTTGATTAATTATGAATGTAAGCCACGTAGACTAAAATGTGGCCACTAAAGTGTTAAAAATATTCTAACACGAGTTTCTTATTCTCTCACATTTTTTTGTTATGAATATTATGTACTTATTGCAAAGTTAAGTATGTATTACTGTAAAATATGCTATAAGGAGTAATGGCGAACCATATTGACATGATTACAAGGTGTAAGGAGGGATGATGCAATGAAACAATTTTGTTTTTGCATCCTACCTCCGCCTTATCAGTTGTGCTGGATGTTTTCTCGAAAGGTCGAATCAACATGCGAAAATACTCTGACTCAGTAATACTCTTTAGCATTGGAAATTCATCTAACGAAGTTTCCTTTTTGGCGTCCCCTGGTTTCACTGAAATTTTTAACACACTTGGATATTCACCAACTAAAGTCGCATCATTTTTCTTGATGAATTGTAATACATTTTGTACCTTTTTGTAACTCAATTTAGTTTAACGATTACTTGAGAAAATTAAAGTATTAAAGTAATGTATAGTATAATAATAATTATAGCAATAAATCTTACATTCTTTGTAAGATTTTTTACATCGCTCGCCATTCAGATGTGTTCTTAATTTATATTCTTTTTTAAATTAAATTAAGCGATGTAAAAAATGTAAGAAAAGAATGAAAAGAATGTAAGATTTATTGCTACAATTGCAGGACATTTTCTCAAAAGGTCGAGTCAACATGCGAAAATATTCTGACTCAGTAATTGGAAATTCATCTAACAAAATTTCCTTTTTGGTGTCCCCTGGCTTCACTGAAATTTTTAATGCACTTTGATTTTCATCAGCTAAAGTCGCATGATTTCTCTTTACAATTGTAGAACAAACTTCATGAATTGTAATATGTTTTGTACCTTTTTGTAACTCGATTAAGTTTAACGATTACTTGAGAAAATTAAAATATTAAAATATCAAAGTAATATATAGTATAATAATAATTATAGTAATAAATCTTGCTCGCCATTCTCTTAATTTAATTTAAAAGAAAATTTAAATTAAATTAAGAATTAAGAATTAAGAATTAAGTTAAAACTTAATATAAATTAAATTAAGAATTAAGAATTAGTTTAAGACTTAATATAAATTAAATTAAGAATTAAGAATTAATTTAAAATTTAATATAAATTAAACTAAGAATTAGTAATTAATTTAAAACTTAATATAAATTAAATTAAGAATCAAGAATTAGTTTAAAACTTAATTTAAATTAAATTAAAAATTAAGAATTAAGAATTAGTTTAAAACTTAATTTTAAATATAGAAAAATATGTTTTCTTCTTAAACTGATAATAAAGAAAATTACGTACCACCGTAAATAAAATTGTAGCTAATATTTCCATAACGTTCCACAGCGCTAACTGCTTCCTTCGCTTCCTTGGGGAAGCAAACGCATCCAACGATACCAGCCCCAGTAGCCGTGTAAAATAATCGCTTAATCATGCCTCCTCTGAGACCCAATACCAATCCAGACAAACCACCGATACCAACAGCCCCCACTCGTGGCAACATATTAGCTTCGTCTTGCAGATAATCAATTACGTCTGCAGAAATTTGAAAACAGTATCTTTTATGCAACGTTACGCTTCGATCGAATTAACATTCATATAATATATTAATACATACATTTAAAATTTTCAAAGGTGCTCGATACCTCACTAGAAACCCTGTCCAATGTAAGCTTTACCTCGCCAACCGTTTGACGTACTTTTCTAATGTTGTCCTCGACGATAGAAGGATATTGCACGCTGCAAAGTATTCTAATCATTTTCTTATGTTGCAGGTGTAATACAAGGATAAAAATACATTCATCAATACGAAATTACTTGCGCTTTACCATGGCATCTGCTTAGAATACCCATCTTCCGTTGGATAAATGGGCAGCTCGGACGGCCTTATTAACTTCTTCTCTTCGTTGTGGCAGGGTTTCGGAGGATCTTCTGGATTCGGTTTCATCACTGGTACAGCAGCGCATAGTCCGCACGGCATCAAGAATTTCTTAAACAACTTCATCCAAACATATATTCGAATTCTGTTCCTCGTATCAAAACGACAAGATATAAATTACTTTTATTTAATCAAAAAACTTATTACGATTATATTCTTTACTAGAATTAACAGAAACTTTGTGTATACAATTTTTTTATATCTTAATATTTATTCAGAAGCGAAACCAGGGACAGAAAAAAATAAAACACACTTTAGTTTAATAACAAGTAAAAGAAGATTATTTTTATTTAATTCAATTAAGATTTTAAGACTTATTTACATTTATTACAATCATATTCGATACCAGAATTAACAGAAACTTGGTCAAATAATTTTTTTATGTTTTGCTGTTTGTTCAGAGGTGAAACCAGGGACAGAAAAAAATAAAATACACTTTAATTTAATAATAGATAAGAGAAAAAATATTGTAAAATAAATATGATAATTAATAACAGTCAGCAGTTGGATCAATGTCTGTTGCAATCTCATAATTACCATCGTTCGTTGCATTTTTAAGTCTGACTGTTAAATTGGTAAATTCTCTGATGGACCTGCTGGTTTCATTCACAAATAATATTTAACCATTATTCCTAGAATGATAATTCAGCCGAGCAGAAGAAAATTTTGGCAAATTAATGGAGCGACACCTAGCGTTGGTTTCTGAAGGTACATTCGAAAGAAGAAATAGCTGGAGAACGTTCATTCTTCTTTGAATTGTATTAAAAGAAATATGTTATCATATGAAGAACTTTCCATGCAGGAATTTGATCAGATGTTTCTTATTATTTATATTTATATTTCTCTAATTTGTGCATATAATTAAAATAGTTTGTATGAACTTAAAATATCAACTTCAAGATTATTCTATACTTAGAAAAAATTAAGTTCAAAATTATTCTATACTTTAAAAATATCAATTTCAAAATTATTCTAATAATTTAACTTTAAAAATATCAACTTCAAAATTATTCTAATAATTTAACTTTAAAAATATCAACTTCAAAGTTATTTTATACTTTAAAAATATCAACTTCAAAATTATTCTATACTTTAAAAATATCAATTTCAAAATTATTCTAATAATTAAACTTTAAAAATATCAACTTCAAAATTATTCTAATAATTAAACTTTAAAAATATCAACTTCAAAATTATTCTATACTTTATAATTCTATAGTTTAACATTTACAAACAAATATTGAATTAGCATAGTACATTTTGGTAGAAATATAATTATAAAATAACATGAGATACATACCTACCAGACTTTCATTCAATATTAACAAAAATTTATACAAAAACTGATGCAGAATTTAATTACCAAAATCGAATATTTTCGTGATTACGAAAGTAAAATTTATTCCACCGCAGATTTTTAAGAAATGTATGTTTTCAAGGGGTTTACTGTTGAAGTGGAAATTTTCTATTGCTGGGAGACATTAGCAATAGAAACTATTGCTATTTTATAGCTAAAAGATTGCTATTTTAGTAATAATTGCTATTGTTAAAGTATTGATATTTTAGCAATAGTTTCTGAGCTAAAATATTGCTATTTTAGCATTAATTTCTATAACTAAAAGATTGCTATTTTAGCAATATTTTAACAATAATTTCTATCGCTAAAATAGCAATATTTTAGTAAAAATTTCTATTGTTAAAGTTTTCATATTTTAGCAATAGCTTTTGAGTTAAAATATTGTTCTTTTAGCGATAGAAGTTTTTGTTAAAATATTACAAAAATATTACTACTTTAGCAATAGTTTCTGAGCTAAAATATTGTTCTTTTAGCGACAGAAGTTATTGTTAAAATATTGCTAAAGTATTACTATTTTAGCAATAGTTTCTGAGCTGAAATATTGCTATTTTTCCATAGCTAAAAGATTGCTATTTTAGCATTAACTTCTATAGCTAAAAGATTGCTATTTTGGTAATAACTTCTATTGTTAAAGTATTAATGTTTTAGCAATAGCTTACGAGCCAAAATATTGCTATTTCAGCAATAGGAGTTATTGTTAAAATATTGTTACAATATTACTATTTTAGCAACAGTTTTTGAGTCGAAATATTGCTATTTTAGTATTAATTTCCATAGCTAAAAGATTGCTATTTTAGTAATAATTCCTATTGTTAAAATATTAATGTTTTAGCAACAGTTTTTGAGCCAAAATATTGCTATTTTAGTATTAATTTCCATAGCTAAAAGATTACTATTTTAGTAATAATTCCTATTGTTAAAATATTAATGTTTTAGCAACAGTTTTTGAGCCAAAATATTGCTATTTTAGTATTAATTTCCATAGCTAAAAGATTGCTATTTTAGTAATAATTTCTATTGTTAAAGTATTAATGTTTTAGCAATAGCTTTTGGGCCAAAATATTGCTATTTCAGCAATAGAAGTTATTGTTAAAATATTGTTACAATATTACTATTTTAGCAATAGTTTTTGAGCTGAAATATTGCTATTTTAGTATTAATTTCCATAGCTAAAAGATTGCTGTTTTAGTAATAATTTCTATTGTTAAAGTATTGATATTTTAGCAATAGCTTTTGAGCCAAAATATTGCTATTTTAGTATTAATTTCCATAGCTAAAAAATTACTATTTTAGTAATAATTCCTATTGTTAAAATATTAATGTTTTAGCAATAGCTTTTGAGCCAAAATATTGCTATTTTAGCGATAGAAGTTATTGTTCAAATATTGCTAAAATAGTAATATTTTAGTAATAATTACTGAGCTGAAATATTGCTATTTTAGTATTAACTTCCATAGCTAAAAGATTGCTATTTTAGCATTAACTTCTATAGCTAAAAGATTGCTATTTTAGTAATAATTTCTATTGTTAAAGTATTGATATTTTAGCAATAGCTTTTGAGCTAAAATATTGATATTTTAGCAATAGAAGTTATTGTTAAACTATTGCTAAAATAGTAACATTTTAACACTGCTAACAAAAATTTATACGAAAACTGATTTAGAATTTAATTACCAAAATCGATTTTCGTGCATCTTACAGTAAAAATTACCTTACATAAAATAACATACATAATTGTAAAATAACATGTGTTACATACCTATCAGACTTTCATTCAATGCTAACAAAAATTTATGTAAAAACTGACAGAATTTAATTACCAAATCAAATATTTTCGTGCATTTTCTTGCACTAAGAATTACCTCACATAAAATCGACGAAGGCTTTATTTATCTGTCATTTACAAATAATCATGACAGTTTAAAAAAAAAAGAAAAGAGAAGAAGATCAAAGAGTTGTTGCAGTTTGGTCTCTTCGTAAAATAAAATTAAAACTGGCTCTGATCTTTAAGAGTAAAACAATTAAAGAGCTAATTGTTGGTTTAATATTTACTTTTATGCCAGTTCTTCCAAATTCTGTTAACACACCTGGTTGATATGGATCACAGCGATGTATAGGCTCTCTGCAAGTCACGTCTTTGCCAAATACACTTCCAATTGTAGATTCCAAAAATCTGTGCACGTAATTGTTCATAACGATTTTTAATTAAAGAGTATGACAATAATTTCTTTGAATTTTGATATTTTCACATTCGATTGAAAAACTACACGTGCTCAGCGAGCCATTTTTGCAGACAACATTCAGCTACTTTCACACAAGTTGCTAATTTTTTTTTTTCCTAATGAACTTACTTAAAACAGAAATTATTTCACGTTATTTAATTTACTAAAACCTTGCATAACGCTGTTAATATACATATTTACATATACAATCGCAGGTAGAATTTGAAAAAAATATATTAAAGTATATAAACCCGTGAATAAAAAGTTTTACGATTAAAGTATCCGCTAGCTTTGGTATTTTACAGAGTTTTGTTCGTTCTGTGCTTCATAAATGTATCTTGCGACAGTAATCTCTCACTTTAACGCTAAAGTTTCCCAAAGTTTGTCTTTTTTCATAACATTGATGATCATTTCTTGACTGATGTTCCACAATCTTGTGGCGAGTGCAGGATCCAACGCAGCGTTCGAAGGATCGCAACGATAGCAATTATTAAAATAAAATCCAGTCACTCCTTCCAACTCTGGTGCAGTCGCACAGAAGATCGACGTACTCGCAGCTTGTTGCTGCAAAATTTCAATTATTATAATCGAATTATTATTATTATAATCGAATTAATTTCTATAACTAAAAGATTGCTATTTTAGTAATAATTTCTATTGTTAAAGTATTAATATTTTAGCATTAATTTCTATAACTAAAAGATTGCTATTTTAGTAATAATTTCTATTGTTAAAGTATTTATATTTTAGCAATAGCTTTTGAGCTGAAATATTAATTTTTTAGAAATATAAGTTATTGTTAAAATATTACTATTTTAGTAATAGTTTCTGAACTGAAATATTGATATTTTGGCATTAACTTCTACAGCTAAAAGATTGCTATTTTAGTAATAATTTCTATTGTTAAAGTATTAATATTTTAGCAATAGCTTTTGACCTAAAATATTGTTATTTTAGCGATAGAAGTTATTGTTAAAATATTGCTAAAATAGTAATATTTTAACGATAGTTTCTGAGCTGAAATATTGCTATTTTGGCATTCACTTCTATCGCTAAAATGGCAATATTTTAGTAATAATTTCTATTGTTAAAGTATTTATATTTTAGCAATAGCTTTTGACCTAAAATATTGTTATTTTAGCGATAGAAGTTATTGTTAAAATATTGCTAAAATAGTAATATTTTAACAATAGTTTCTGAGCTGAAATATTGCTATTTTGGCATTCACTTCTATCGCTAAAATGGCAATATTTTAGCAATAATTTCTATTGTTAAAGTATTTATATTTTAGCAATAGCTTTTGAGCTGAAATATTAATTTTTTAGAAATATAAGTTATTGTTAAAGTATTGCTAAAATATTACTATTTTAGTAATAGTTTCTGAACTAAAATATTGATATTTTGGCATTAACTTCTACAGCTAAAAGATTGCTATTTTAGTAATAATTTCTATTGTTAAAATATTGATATTTTAGCAATAGCTTCTAAGTTAAAAGATTGCTATTTTTTTTATAACGTTTTTATTTCAAATAAACAATCCGCGTACCAGCGATTTGGTGAAAGGTCGCACCAGCATGAACAATAATCGTAGGGTCCAGGAATATCGAGACAACGACGAGAAGACCATATTTCCAGGATGGCAACTGAACACATTTACAGAAGGCCAACGTTTAGCTAATTCTTGGGCGAACAGTATGTTACAGAGTTTGGAATTGTTGTATGCTCCCATGAACCAATATTTGTACGCCGGAGGGGACAGAGTTAGTTGATGAAAATCTTCCACTGTCTTTAGAGATGAGAATCTGTAATTAAAAACAGAAGATCGTAACAGAAATATCGTTGTACGATGTTAAAAGCTGTCTTAAGCGATTGCCCACTAAACGATGAAGTAATAGCGCAACAAAATTATTTGAAGTATGTAAATGGTTTAAATTAAAAAGATGTGTTCCTGAAATTTCATTCGCAGATATTTATGAGGATTTATTATCGCTTGACAAGGTGTTTTATATTTATTTCGCTCCATTGTACGAAGTTAAAAGCTTTTAAAAAATATTTTCTATACAGATTTGAATTATTTTTATATACTATTTACAGAAATGTACAAATGTGCTACCAGAGGACAAAATTCTTCATACTTTAGTTAAGTATCAAATATACATAAACGAGATATTGTTGTCACCTTTATTAGATCTTCTGGAAATACGTAAAGAAAAAAATATGAAATACAAAGATTTATTAAATCTTCTGAACTGGAAATATGATTTTCCTACGTTACCAAAAATAGAAAGTAATATTAGCACTTTCTAATCTAGCAATAGATGTATTACTAGCATTTTTTTACTTTTTTATTCGTACTAAAAAAAAATATTAATTATTTTGCATATAAATAAATACTAGATAAACATGTATTAATATGCTAGTATTATTAGTATTATTTTAGTACTATTAGTATTTTTAGCTGTCTTGTTTCTTACTAAAAAAAAAAAATTAATTATATTGCATATAAATAAATACTAAATAAACACATAATTAATATGCTAGTATTATTAGTATCGTACTATTAGTATTATTTTAGTACTATTAGTATTTTTAACTACTATTAGTATTATTTTAGTACTATTAGTATTTTTAACTTTCTTGTTTCTTACTAAAAAAAAAAATAATTATTATTTTGCATATAAGTAGATACTAGATAAACATGTATTAATATGCTAGTATTATTAGTATCATACAATTAGTATTTTTAAGTATTATTAGTATTACTTTAGTACTATTAGTATTTTTAACTTTCTTGTTTATCTTATTAAAAAGAAAAAATAATAATTATTTTGCATATAAGTAAACACTAACTAAACATGTATTAATAGGCTATTACTATTAGTATTGTATTATTAGTATTTTTAAGTACTATTAGTATTATTTTAGTACTATCAGTATTTTTAACTCTCTTGTTTCTTACTAAAAAAAAAATAATTATTATTTTGCATACAAATAAACACTAGATAAGTATGTATTAATACACTATTACTATTAGTATTGTACTATTACTATTTTTAAGTGCTATTAGTACTATTTTAATACTATTAGTATTTTTAACTTTCTTGTTTCGTACTAAAAAAAAAATAATAATTATTTTGCATATAAGTAAATACTAGATAAACATGTATTAATATACTAGTATTATTAGTATTGTACTATTAACATTTTTAAGTACTATTAGTATATTATTTTAGTACTATTAGTATTTTTAACTTTCTTGTTTCTTACTAAAAAAAAAATATTAATTATTTTGCATGTAAATAAATACTAGATAAACATATAATTAATATTCTGTGATGAATTATGCAATTTCTTAGGGATACCTTCAGAATGTCGACATTACAGCACTACATATAATATAAATATATAATAAGTTCATTTCGTACTGTGTAACAATTACAATGTTATATTAAATACCTATGCGATTCACTTGAAACAATCACCACTCTGGAATTATTACAGCTTCGTATCGGATGCTCCAGCAGAAGGGTGAAATAAAATTGAGACAGATGGTTTACTTGGAATGTTGTTTCGTAACCATCGTCTGTAAGTTCATAAGGAGTAGCGAACACTCCAGCGTTCAATATAAGGATATGTAAAGTCCTGTGAATGTAAAACATTTAAATAATATTATTAATTCTTTTATAATTAATTTTGTTAATATTCATTTTAATTAAAAAAAATTTCTTTTACTATTAATTTTAATTTTTTTAATTTTCTTTTACTATTGATTTCAATTTTTTTAAATTTCTCTTACTATTAATTTTAATTTTTCTTAATTTCTTCTACTATTAATTTTAATTTTTTAAAATTTCTTTTACTATTAATTTTAATTTTTTAAAATTTCTTTTACTATTAATTTTAATAAAAAAAATTATTTTAACATTAATTTTAATTTTTTTAAATTTCCTTTTATTAATTTTAATTTTTTTAAATTTCTTTTACTATTAATCTTAATTTTTTAAAATCTTTTTTAATATTAATTTAAATTAAAAAAAATTTTTTTTTTTATTATTAATTTTTTTTAATATAGTTAATAATAATATATGAGATAATAGATTACAGATTAATTGCCTTTATTAACTTAAAGCTTACCTATATTTCTGTTTGAATTTTTCAGCAGCCTCTCGAACGCTGTGCAACGAGGATAAATTTAATTGCAACGTCTCGCATATTGCGTTCTCTCTTTCTTGTTTTATTTTCTGCACAGCCTCCGCACCTTTCTCTAGATTTCTACAAGCCAAAATAACTTTGCAGCCATGTAAAGCTAACGATCTAGCAGTTTCAAATCCTTAAAAAGCAGATCAAAAAGTTATGATAGCTAAGTAAAGAAAGATTGAGTCCTAAATTTAATAATATTCTCTGTCTTTTAATGCGTGTAGCACTTTAAAAGTCTTAACTTTAAGATAATAAGTAATGATAAGTAATGGTAATTTAATATTAAGTTTAATTACTGTATTCGCAACTGTTTTATGTAGTATAAATCAAGAATAATATTAAGTACGAAATTAATTACCTATTCCAGTATTTGCACCTGTAACGATAGCAATTTTGCCTCTCAAATCTCGTCCATGTAAAACAGATAACGCTGTGCTGCTACCATCGAAGCGTTGCCTCACAGGCTGAGAGGACTCTCTGTATTCCGTAGCGAATGCCAGCCTTGGATCGCTGTAAGTCGTTGTGCGATTCATATGATCAACGAATAACACTTGGCCATCCTCCGACATGCATCTTTCCCATCCAGATGGCAATTCTTGTCAACAAAACCAACATCGTCAAGCATCACTCACTTACACTTAACATTATAAGCTTTATAGTAACTATTTAATCACTCGTTATAATGCAAGAATGTAAAAAAAAGGCTAGCGTTAATTGGTTTTAATGTTACAATGTAAAGTAGAGTTTAGTTCTGTATTTTTATTGTATAAATAATTGATGAATAATTTGAGCGAGTGAATTTATAAATGTAAAGTAGAGTTTACTTCTGTATTTTTATTGTACAAATAATCGATGAACGATTTAAACGATCCTGATTAGCATGTGTGTATTTATATAGCAATATTGTACCTCCCTCGACGATCTTCGTACGACCAGTCCTGGGATGCGTCCACTGTGTGCCTTTCGTGTAGTGGCTACAAGAAAAAGGATAATGTACTTTGTATCGTAACATGTTTCTGTTAACAAATTGTTGACCAGTCATGAATTAACTTGCGTTATCTATCTCAATTTATGAAACTCAGGGCACTTAAAACTTAAGACGTTGAACAAGTGATTTATTTTGATCGCCAATTTCTAATGTTAGCTTCATGATAGATGTAATAGTATTGGAGTAGTTTCGATTGGATTAAGGATGCAACGAATCAAGTTGAACGTTGGTAATTTATTCAGATCACTAATTTCTAATATTAACTTTGCAGTAGAGGTAGCAACGTTGCAGTGGTTTTGAGTGGATTAAGGATGCAACGAATCAAGTTGAACGTTGATAATTTATTTGGATTGCTAATTTCTAATGTGCTAATGCATGCTAATTTCTAATGCAACGTTGAAGCAGTTCCGATTAGATCAAAGATCGCCAATTTCTAATATTAACTTTGCAGTAGAGGTAGCAACGTTGCAGTGGTTTTGAGTGGATTAAGGATGCAACGAATCAAGTTGAACGTTGATAATTTATTCGGATTGCTAATTTCTAATGCAACGTTGAAGCAGTTCCGATTAGATCAAAGATCGCCAATTTCTAATATTAACTTTGCAGTAGAGGTAGCAACGTTGGAGTGGTTTTGAGTGGATTAAGGATGCAACGAATCAAGTTGAACGTTGATAATTTATTCGGATTGCTAATTTCTAATGCAACGTTGAAGCAGTTCCGATTAGATCAAAGATCGCTAATTTCTAATATTAACTTTGCAGTAGAGGTAGCAATGTTGGAGTGGTTTTTAGTGGATTAAGGATGCAACGAATCAAGTTGAACGTTGATAATTTATTCGGATTGCTAATTTCTAATGCAATGTTGAAGCAGTTCCGATTAGATCAAAGATCGCCAACTTCTAATATTAACTTTGCAGTAGAGGTAGCAACGTTGCAGTGGTTTTGAGTGGATTAAGGATGCAACGAATCAAGTTGAGCGTTGATAATTTATTCGGATTGCTAATTTCTAATGTGCTAATGCATGCTAATTTCTAATGCAACGTTGAGGCAGTTCCGATTAGATCAAAGATTGCCAAAGCTCGCCAATTTCTATTATTAGCTTCGCAGTGGAGGTAACAGTGTTGGAGTAGTTCCGTTTAAATATACAGTGACTCGAGTACATTACTATTTAAATTACTACCATTTACTTCTACATTAAATTACAAAATAATATCCAGCGATATGAAATAGCTTCTATATAAAATTGCTGGTCAACAATGTGTTAACGCACAACAATAACAGTAATAATAATAAAGTATACAATGTTTACAGTTGTTATTTACTTTACATAATAAACGAATCCATTGGCAGTGGTCATTTCCTCCCACCCAGGAGGCAATTCGTCTTCGCTATCAGAATCATTTAAAATGCCCACCATTTTCTCCTTATTTATAAATTAATATCCTCAATCCTTCCTGATTTTACTTGTCGACTGCATTAACGTGAATGTCACAAATTCGTATAAAGTGACAACGTATGCATTCGCGTTACCAACATTGCAGTTAAAACAAAACGGTGATAATCTTATCAGCCAGAGATAAAACGAACAATTCCATTACGAGCAGGTCTTATGTAACTGTAAACAAATTAATCAAACATGTTATATTCGTATATTTTATATATTGATATTATGTTGTGTAAGAAAGTGGGGGAAATATTGATAAAAAAATAAAACAGCGAGATTAATCTTTGTGATTAACAGTCGATACATTTGCATCAGTGGCGGCTCGCGTACGGGCACTGTGGAACTAAAATACCTATTTTCATTTAATATCAATATTAAAATTAATATAACCTATTTCTATTTAATATTAATATTAATATAACCTTTCTTTCTTTCATTCTTTCTTTACACTTGTGCAATGTATAATTGTTAAGTTTAAATGTCAGTAGCCATTTTTACAGTTCGTGAAAAAAATTGAAAAATCCTTGTTACGAAACTGTGCGGGTTGCGTAATTAACAGTCTGCACCAGTGGCGGCTTGCGTATAGGCACTGTGGATCTGAAACGCCTATTTCCACTTAATATCAATATTAATATTAATATAACCTATTTCTATTTATTATTAATATTAATATAACCTATTTCTACTTAATATTAATATTAATAAAACCTATTTCTATTTATTATTAATATTAATATAACCTATTTCTATTTAATATTAATATTAATCTAGCCTATTTCTATTTAATATTAATATAACCTTTCTTTCTTTCATTCTTTCTTTACACTTGTACAATGCATAATTGTTAAGTTTAAATGTTAGTAGCCATTTTTACAGTTTGTGAAAAAGATAAAAAAATCTTTGTTACGAAATTGTGCGCCTTGCAGTTCGAACGATACGGTATTTGGGTGTTGAGCGCGTATAGGGAGCTGTGCGCATGCGCGCCTGTATAGAGAGCTGTGCGCATGCGTACGTATAGGAAGCTGTGTGTATGCACGTGTAGGAATTGTGCGCATGCGCGCGTAAGAAGCTGTGTGTAGGCGCGTATAGAGATTGTGCGCATGCGCGCATTTAAAAAGCTGTGCGCATGCGTACGTATAGGAAGCTGTATACATGCGCGCATGCGTACATATAGGAAGCTACGCGCATGCGCGCGAAGGAGACTGCGATCACAATATACAGCAGCGAAGCTTTCTGTCGGCCACTTTGATGTCGGTGTTCCAAAAAATTGAGTGCGCATGCGCGTCAGAAAAATCTGGATTTTAATGTCACTTGCATTTTTTTACACTCTATCTGCTCAAATTATTTTTACGTTTAGTTAATCGAGGTTTCATGAAAATAATAAATGTATTATTTCTAATACAGTGATAAATAAGGAAAGAAAGCAAAAGTCGAAATAATATAAAATGCACATATTACTATGACTATAAAAACATAAGAACATAAATATTATACAAGATAAACAAGAGAAAATATAATGAAAAATATATTAAAATCTATTTTAAAGTTATTTTATATATATATATATCTAATACTTATATATACAAATATATCGATAATAAACGTATAATATCTTAAAAGTAAAGGTTTCATTAATGAAAGAAACGAAGATATCATATTTTTAATAAAAATATACTTCTGTAACATCATCTGCGCATGTCTTCTTGCCTGCTAAGAAAGAGAGAAAGAAAAAATAAAGAGCAAGTGAGGCCAAGAAGTTCAGATGACTCTGCGAACTGAATTTGAATGACGCGCATGCGCACTCCACTTTTTTTTCACATCAACATCAATGTTACCGACAGAGAGTTGCGCTACTGTATACTATGGTAACACCACAATAGCGAAACTTTCTGTCGGCCACTTTGGTGTCGGTGTTTGAAAAAATTGAGTGCGCATGCGCGTCAGAAAAATCCAGATCGCAGAGCCATCTGGATTTCAATCTCAAAAATATATTTTATATATATGTAATAATAATATCTATCTATTTTAATGGAAAATATATTTTTATTAAAAATACGATATCTTCGTTTCTTTCATTAATGAAATTTTTACTTTTAAGATATTATATGTCTGTTACCGATATATGTGTATATATAGGTATTAAGTATATATAAGATAACTTTAAAATAGATTTTAAAATAAAATATACAGTGTATAATATGTATAAATTGTATTTTTCATTATATAATATCTCTTGTTTATCTTATATTATATTTATGTTCTTACATTTTTATAGTCACAGTAACATGTGTATTTTATATTTTTTCGATTTTTGCTTTCTTCCCTTATTTTTCAGTGTATTAGAAATAATACGTTTATTATTTTTATGAAATTTTGATTAACTAAATTTTAACATAAGTTGGGCACATAGAGAGTAAAAAATGCAAGTGAGATTGAAATCCAGATGGTTCTGCAATCTGGATTTTTATGACGCGCATGCGCACTCTATTTTTTCACGCCAACATCAAAGTTGCCGACTGAGAGTTGCGCTGCTGTATACCATGGTAACACTGTAAAGAACAGACGGCTCTGTGGACTAAATTTTAGTGACGCGCATGCGCACTCCACTTTTTTTTCACTCCAACATCAAAGTTACCGACAGAGAGTTGCGCTACTGAATACTGTGATGATATTGTAACGTGCAGATGGCTCATTAAAATAGATAGATATTATTATTTTATATATATATAATATATTTTTGAGATTGAAATCCAGATGGCTCTGTGATCTGGATTTTTCTGACACGCATGCGCACTCAATTTTTTGGAACACCGACATCAAAGTTACCAACAGAGAGTTGCACTACTGTATACCATGGTAATATTGTAAACAGCAGATGGTTCTGTGAACTAAATTTTAGTGACGCGCATGCGCACTCCACTTTTTTTCACTCCAACCTCAATGTTACCGACAGAGCATTGCGCTATTGTACATTATGGCAATACTGTAATGTACAGATGGCTCTGTAAACTAAATTTTAGTGACGCGCATGCGCACTCCACTATTTTTTCACGTCAACATCAAAGTTGCCGACAGAGAGTTGCGCTGCTGTATACTCTGATGATACTAAAGTGCAAATGGCTCTGTGAACTGGATTTTAATGACGCGCATGCGCACTGCACTTTTTTTTCCACGTCAACATCAATGTTACCGACGGAAAGTTGCGCTACTGTATACTACGGTAATACTGTAAAATGCAAATGACTCTGTGAACTAAATTTTAGTGACACGCATGCGCACTCCACTTTTTTTCACGTCAACCTCAATGTTACCGACAGAGAGTTGCGCTACTGTATACCATGGTAATAGTGTAAAGTGCAGATGGCTCTGTTGGACTAAATTTTAATGACGCGCATGCGCACTCAACTATTTTTTCACGCCAACATCAACGTTACCGACAGAGAGTTGCGTTACTGAAAACCGTAATGATATTGTAAAGTGTAGATGGCTCTGTTGGACTAAATTTTAATGACGCGCATGCGCACTCCCCTTTTTTCACTCCAACCTCAATGTTACCGACAGAGCATTGCGCTACTGTACACTATGGTAATACTGTAAAGTGCAGATGGCTCTGCGAATTAAATTTCAATGACGCGCATGCGCATTTCACTTTTCTTTTCACTCCAACCTCAATGTTACCGACAGAGAGTTGTGCTATTGTATACTGTGATGATGCTAAAGTGCGGATGTCTTTGTGAACTAAATTTTAATGACGCGCATGCGCACTTCCTTTTTTATGCCAACCTCAATGCTACCGACAGAGAACATTGTATACTCTAATGATACTAAAGTGCAGATGGCCTTGTGAACTAAATTTTAGTGACGCGCATGCGCACTCCATTTTTCACGCCAACATCGATGTTACCGACAGAGAGTATTGTATACTCTGATGATATTATAAAGTGCAGATGGCTCTGTGAACTAAATTTTAGTGACGCGCATGCGCACTCCATTTTTCACGCCAACATCGATGTTACCGACAGAGAGTATTGTATACTCTGATGCTATTATAAAGTGCAGATGGCTCTGTAAACTAAATTTTAGTGACGCGCATGCGCACTCCACTATTTTTTCACGTCAACATCAAAGTTGCCGACAGAGAGTTGCGCTGCTGTATACTGTGGCAGTTTCAGTTCGAAATACAACAAACATGGAGAGCACGTTGGTATCCCGCGGGATGCAGTGGGTTCAGTGACAGCGTGACAATAACTGTCAGTAATAATAACTGTTAAATAAAACGCCATGTCCCATTCGCTACAATTAATCAGCGGGCCTCTTCTAATTCTGTTAACGATACCTCTGAGCAATGCCGTTGATCGCACCTACGAGATCGACTGCAGTAACCTACGAATGGGACAGTACATCTGTCCACATCCGGATTATGATTTCATAGACCCGAAAACGCAACAGCCGAAAGGCTGCACGAAAGAGAACAAAGCCAAAGGTACGTGAAACGGTTCGTTCTTCGTTTCTTCGAAATTTGTTGCAATTTGCAAACATAACCTATGCGTTTCGAATTTTAATTCTTTCCTAACTTTTGAATCTTTTTAGCTATTTAGTTGATTTTAACGAGTATATTCCTCATGAAAAAAGTGGAAAATATTGTGTTATTTTTTTTTTACTCCTAAATTTGTTACAATTTGTGAACATAACCTATGCATTTCGAATTTTAATTCTTTCCTAACTTTTGAATCTTTTTAGCTATTTAGTTGATTTTAACGAGTATATTCGTCATGAAAAAAGTAAAAAATATTGTGTTATTTTTTTACTCCTAAATTTGTTATAATTTGTGAACATAACCTATGCGTTTCGAATTTTAATTCTTTCCTAACTTTTGAATCTTTTTAGCTATTTAGTTGATTTTAACGAGTATATTCCTCATGAAAAAAGTGGAAAATATTGTGTTATTTTTTTTTTTACTCCTAAATTTGTTACAATTTGTGAACATAACCTATGCGTTTCGAATTTTAATTCTTTCCTAACTTTTGAATCTTTTTAGTTATTTAGTTGATTTTAACGAGTATATTCGTCATGAAAAAAGTGGAAAATATAGTGTTATTTTTTTTTTACTCCTAAATTTGTTACAATTTGTGAACATAACCTATGCATTTCGAATTTTAATTCTTTTATAACTTTTGAATCGTTTTAGTCAATTAACTGGCTTTAAATTCGTCGAATTTTAATTCTTTTCTAGCTTTTGAATCGTTTTAGCGAATTAACTGGCTTTAAATTCGCCATGAGTGAAATGTCTGTTGTTTACTCCTAAATTTGTTGCAATTTGCAAACATAACCTATGCGTTTCGAATTTTAATTCTTTTATAACTTTTGAATCGTTTTAGTCAATTAACTGGCTTTAAATTCGTCGAATTTTAATTCTTTTCTAGCTTTTGAATCGTTTTAGCGAATTAACTGGCTTTAAATTCGCCATGAGTGAAATGTCTGTTGTTTACTCCTAAATTTGTTGCAATTTGCAAACATAACCGATGCGTTTTGAATTTTAATTCTTTTCTGGCTTTTTAATCGTTTTAGCTATTTAATTGGTTTTGACGAGTATAATCGTCACGAAAAGAGTGGAAAATTTTGTGTTATGACGACTATATTCGTCGTAAGTGAAATGTCCCTTGTTTACTCCTAAATTTGTTATAATTGTGAACATAGCCTATGCGTTTCGAATTTTAATTCAAAACTAATAATTAACAGCGGAAAATTTAGTGTTCTAACGAATATATTCGTTGTGAGTGAAATGCTCATTTTTTATTCCTAAATTTGTAACAATTTGAGACCATAATCTATGCGTTTCAAATTTTAATTCTCTTCTAGCTTTCGAATCGTTTTAATCATTTAACTGACTTTAAGGAGCCAGAAAAGAGTGGAAACTGTTGTGTTACGACAATTATGTTCGTCATGAGTGAAATGTCTGTTGTTTACTCCGAAATTTGTTAGAATTGCGAACATAATCTATGCGTTTCAAATTTTAATTCCAAACTAATAATTAATAGTGGAAAATTTAGTGTTATGACGATTATATTCGTCGTCGGTGAAATGGCTGTTGTTTACTTCTAAATTTGTTACAATTTTCGAACGTGACCTATGTGTTTCGAATTTTAATTCTTTTTTAGCTTTTGAATCGCTTTAGCTATTTAATTGGTTTTGACAAGTATACTCGTCATGAAGAAATTGGAAAATGTTGTGTTATGATGAGTATATTCGTCGTGAAAAAAATGGAAAATATTGTATTATGACAAGTATACTCGTCATGAAAAAAGTGGAGAATATTGGAGTATATTTGTCGTGAATAAAAAGTAGTGATAATTTGCAGTTTGAATTGCGATTCTAATGGAAACTAAATAATACTTTGTAATATCAAAAGGTATTAGTTAACCCATTCGCTGCCAAGCCCAGATTATATGAAGCTATTTCCATTGCCATTTATATTTGGAGTGGTATTGTTTACCAAAGTTCTGTTATTTCTTGGTAAAAGTACATATATTATCATACATAATCATTTGCATGCATAAAATCAAAGACGAGTATACTCGTCCTTGGCAGCGAATCAGTTAAATAATATCAAACAGTTGCATTGGAATAAGTGAATTCCTCTAATAAACTTTAATATTCCCTCAGAGAGGACATCTGAGTGATATACTAAAATTACACTTATATCATTTTATAGTTTTAATTTGCCAGCGATATCTAAATTGATTTTGGCAACGAAAGAAAACAAAACAAAAATGAGTCGTTTTAGCAATCTTTCTATGAAAAGTAACTCAGAAAGTGTTAAAATACATATTCTTAAATGTTTGTTCATATTAATAATTCTTTTTCTCTCTGACTCTACGCCCTTTCTGATTTTCTACATCAGAAAATTAATATTACTGTCTGTATCTCAGTTTCATATTAAGTAAATGTACAAGTAATTGGAAAACTAATTTAAAGATTTCATTCTTTTTTTTTAAATTTAATCCACAGTTTTCAGATACTATTTACTACTTATTTTCCAAATTTCATTGAAATCCTACTATTAGTTGCGAAGATATTACTTATTTTCTAAAGGATGCGCATTCTTTGTATTTCATTTACTCTATTATCCATCCATATGTAGGAAATTTATTAATTAATGACAATTACACGATTATTAGATAGTTCTTTTAAATTAAGATATTACTTGGAAGACTGCTCATAAACAACTGCTTCATCGTTTCAAAACATTCACAGAAAAAACTCATTTACTCCGCACATTCACTCTCGCTCGCATTCTAGACTATTCCACGCATATAACATTTGAAACTTGAATTATTGATTAATTTTTAAAGTAAGATAATTTCATTATCCTACACGTAGTGCGTTAAGATAACAAAAGCAATACAAAATACTTAAACTTATATATCCATCTTTCTGTTGCCAGTGTTGTGCCTGGCTGCGGATGGCCTTATTTGTGCGGAAACAAAGAATAATACATTCAAGAAGGATATTCCTTGCAAATGGACGTAAGTATATATGTGTATATGCACATATATTGTCGTAGATACGACTCTTTCATATTATTCCAATCTTAAAATACGGAGTGTCCATAAATTAAGGTTTATCTTAATAACAAAACAATATAACTCTTAATCGGATACAGTAAATGAAACATAAGTTATACCATAATATATGGCTCTACTCATTAAGTTTTGAACCTTACGTAAACATTAAATATTCTTGCTATCATGCTCAATATCAAGCCTTGTATAATATATAATATATAATAATAATAATGTACAATAATAATGTATAAATAATAATAATGTATATAATAATAATAATGTATAAATAATAATAATAATGTACAATAGTAATGTATAATATAATGCATAATATAATATATAATGTATAATATAATAATAATAATAATATAATATATAATATATAATAATCCGTACAAAACAGCAGTTTCTGTTATTGTGATATTGCAACAACGGATCAGGAAACATGCACAATATCAAGCCTTGTGTAATATATAAATTATAATATATAATAATAATGTATAATATAATGCATAATATAATATGTAATGTATAATATAATAATAATAATGTAGTATATAATATATAATAATCTGTACAAAACAGGAGTTCCTGATATTGTGATACCGCAACAACGGATCAAAGAACATACATATCAAGTCTTGTGTAATATATAAAATATAATATATAATAATCTGTACAAAACAGCAGTTCCTGATATTGTGATATCGCAACAACGGATCAAAGAATATACATAATATCAAGCCTTGTGTAATATATAAAATATAATATATAATATATAAATGTAATATGTAATAATGTATAATAATATTAATATCAAATACTATAATTATAATATATAAATATAATGTATAATATATAATATATAGTAATCTGTACAAAACAGTAGTTCCTAATATTATGTAATATTACAACAACGAATCAGAGATGCCATTGGCACAATCACGCCAGACACGTTTTAGAAAATAAATTGCGCCAAATACATTTTAGAACATATGGCAAGAGATTGAATACCAGTTTGATATTTTAAGTGTTACCAGAGGTATTAAATGTTTAAATATAAGGTTCAAAACTTAATGAGAAGAGGTATACATGGTATAACACATGTTTCAATTACTGTATCCAATTAAGAGTTACATTATTTTGTTATTGGGGTGTACATTTATACAAACACCCTGTATATAGAATCATCTTGCGGTACCAAAAATATTTAAAAATATCTGAGATTATTTATCATCACAATTAACTATTGCATTTAGTATCTTGTCGTACTAAAAAATATTAAAAAATATCTAAGACTATTTATCATCACAATTAACAATTGCATTTAGTATCTTGTCGTACTAAAAATATTAAAAAATATCTAAGACTATTTATCATCACAATTAACAAACACATTTAGTACTTAGAAGCTTAAAAAAAATCATATTTATCCTCACAATTAACAATTGCATTTAGTATTTTGTCGTACTAAAAATATTAAACAATATCTAAGACTATTTATCACCATAATTAACAATCACATTTAGTACTTAGAAGCTTAATGAAAATCATATTTATCCTCACAATTAACAATTGCATTTAGTATTTTGTCGTACTAAAAATATTAAACAATATCTAAGACTATTTATCATCACAATTAACAATTGCATTTAGTATCTTGTCGTGCTAGAAATATTAAAAGATATCTAAGACTATTTATCATCATAATTAACAATTGCATTTAGTACTTAGAAGCTTAAAAAAAATCATATCTATCCTCACAATTAACAATTGCATTTAGTATTTTGTCGTATTAAAAATATTAAAAAATATCTAAGACTATTTGTCATCACAATTAACAATTACATTTAGTACTTAGAAGCTGAATAAAACTTATATGCTAATTTGTAGTAATTCTGTTTTCTTTTTTTCATTCTTGCAGAAACGGATACTCATTCGAGACGTCATTGTTGCTTTCCATATTCCTTGGCATGTTCGGAGCAGACAGGTTTTACCTAGGATATCCAGCGTTGGGCCTGCTAAAACTGAGTACACTGGGATTCCTCTTCTTGGGCCAGTTCGCCGATGTAATACTTATTGCAACACAAATCGTAGGACCTGCTGACGGTTCCCATTACGTGATGCCATACTACGGTGCAGGGATTCATATAATAACTATCAACAACTTTACGTACAGAGTACCACAGTACGATTGCTGAACAGATCAATGCTACGACTAAGAATGATATAATGGTTGAGACGAAAGATTGCAAAGCCATTGCTTTAATCGATGCAACGATATACGATACGATCCTAGAATTGAGTCCTATCTCTGCAAATTACTATGCGCTCTATTTTTATGTATGAACAGAGGAAGGGATCGTCTTGTAGATATATATTTCAACGAAACATTGTATATAACAATTTGTTACTAATTTATGTTACCTACTGCCGGTACAGTTGTGTAATAAATTTTGCTTTTATTTCTAATCATCTCTCCTTGAAAAATTCTTCATCTTTCAGAGTATCTTCATAAATGTGTTTTAAGTCTACGTGTTCTACAAGGTGGTTCTATTGTTACACTGGCATCTTTTCTGTGAGTTTCAAGTATTAATTAGGATAATTAAGTGAAGAAGGACAGTACAGGCCACTAATTCTCAACAGAAACCCAGCGTGCATTATCTTTAATACTACAAAGTTCCATATTAATTTGGATAATTAAATGAAGAAGGACAGTATTACCAAAAATCTCAATATGAATTATTTTTAATACAACAAACTTCCATGTTGATTGGGATAATTAAATGAAGAAGGACATTACAGGTCACTGACTCTCATCATGAAGAAATCTTAGCATAAATTATCTTCAATACAACAAATTTCAAAATTAATTTGGATATTTAAATGAAGAATAATATTATACTAACTCTTATCAGAAATTCCAGCATGAGTTATCTTTAATACAACAAAGTTCCATATTAATTAGGATAATTAAGTGAAGAAGGATATTACACTAACTCTCATCAGAAATCCTTGGGTGAATTATTCTTAATACAACAAATTTTATTAGGATAATTGAATGAAGAAGGACATTACATACTACTATCTTTCACCATGAAGAAATCTCTGTATGAATTGTCTTCAGCACAACAAAGTTCCATATTAATTGAGGTATTTAATTGAAGAAGAATATTATACTAACTCATATCAGAAACCCCAGTGTAAATTATTATCTAAATAATTAATTGTTTATTATCTTTAATACAACAAAGTTGCATATCGATTAGGATAATTAAATGAAAAAGGACATTACATGCTACTAACTCTCATGAAGAAATCTCTAGATTAATTATCTTCAATACAACAAACTTCCATATTAATTGAGGTATTTAAATGGAGAAGAATATTATACTAACTCTTATCAGAAAACCCCAGTGTGAATTATCTTTAATATAACAAAGCTCGATATTGATTGGGATAATTAAATGAAGAAGGTCATAACATGCTAGAAACTCTCACCAGAAATGCAAGCATGAATTCTCTTCAATACAGCAATGTTCTATGATGATTAGAATAATTAAATGAAGAAGGACGGTATATACTACTAACTCTTATTAGAAATCTCAGCGTGAATTATCTTTAATACCACAATGTTCCATATTAATTAGGATAATTAAATGAAGAAGGACATTACACGCCAGTAACTCTCCTTAGAGATCTCAGCATAATTTATCTTCAATATAATAAAGCTCCATATTAATTAAGATAATTAAATGAAGAAGGACATTACACGTCAGTAACTCTCCTTAGAGATCTCAGCATAAATTATCTTCAATATAATAAAGCTCCATATTAATTAAGATAATTAAATGAAGAAGGACAGTACATGCTACTAACTCTCATCAGAAATCTCAGCGTGAATTATCTTTAATACAACAAAACTCCATATTAATTGAGGTATTTAAATGGAGAAGAATATTATACTAACTCTTGTCAAAAATTCCAGTATGAATTATCTTTAATATAACAAAGCTCCATATTGATTAGAATAATTAAATGAAGAAGGTCAGTGTACATGCTACTAACTCTCATCAGAGATCTCAGCATGCATTATTTTTAGTACAACAATTCCATATTAATTACGATTTTTAGGTGAAGAAGGATATTACACTGACTCTCCCCAAAAATCCCTGGTTGAATTATCTTTAATACAACAAAGCTCCATATTGATTAGGATAACTAAATAAAGGACAGTGTACATGCTACTAACTCTCATCAGAAATCTCAGCGTGAATTATCTTTAGTACAACAAAGTTCCACATTATTTAGGATAATAAAATTAAGTAGGATGTTACACTAACTCTCACTAAAAATTCTTGGGCGAATTATCTTTAACACAACTAAGTTCTATATTGATTAGGATAAATGAAGAAGGACATTACAGGCCATTAACTTTCACCAGAAATCTCAGCATGAATTATCTTCAATACAGCAAAGCTCTATGTTGATTAGAATAATTAAATGAAGAAGGACATTACGTACTACTAACTCTCATGAAGAAATCCCAGCATGAATTATCTTTAATACAACAAAGCTTCATACTGATTCGGATAATTAAATGAAGAAGGGTATTACATTAACTCTCACCAGAAATCCCTGGTTGAATTATTTTTAATACAACAAGGTTCTATATTTATTTGGATAATTAAATGTAGAAGGACATTATAAACCACTAATTTTCACCAGAAATCCCAGCATGAATTATCTTTAATACAACAAAGCTCCATATTGATTAGGATAACTAAATGAAGGACATTACAGGCCACAAACTTTCACCAGAAATCCCAGCATGAATTATCTTTAATACAACAAAGCTCCATATTGATTAGGATAACTAAATGAAGGACATTACAGGCCACTAACTTTCACCAGAAATCTCAGCATGAATTATCTTCAATACAACAAAGCTCTATGTTGATTAGAATAATTAAATGAAGAAGGACATTACATACTACTAACTCTCATTAGAAATCTCAGCAGGAATTATCCTTAATACCACAATGTTCCATATTAATTAGGATAATTAAATGAAGAAGGGCATTACATGCCAGTAACTCTCCTTAGAGATCTCAGCATAAATTATCTTCAATATAATAAAGCTCCATATTAATTAAGATAACTAAATAAAGAAGGACAGTGTACATGCTACTAACTCTCATGAAGAAATCCCAGCATGAATTATCTTTAATACAACAAAGCTTCATACTGATTCAGATAATTAAATGAAGAAGGGTATTACATTAACTCTCACCAGAAATCCCTGGTTGAATTATTTTTAATACAACAAGGTTCTATATTTATTTGGATAATTAAATGTAGAAGGACATTATAAACCACTAATTTTCACCAGAAATCGCAGCATGAATTATCTTTAATACAACAAAGCTCCATATTGATTAGGATAATTAAATGAAGGACATTACAGGCCACTAACTTTCACCAGAAATCGTAGAGTGTATTATCTTTAATACAACAAAGTTCCATATTAATTAGGATAAATGAATGAAGAAGGATATTGCACTAACTGTCACTAGAAATTCTTGGGTGAATTATCTTTAATACAACAAAGTTCTATATTGATTAGCATAATTAAATGAGTAGGATATTATACACTACTAACTGTCATCAGAGATCTCAGCATGCATTATCTTTAGTACAACAAACTTTCATATTAACACTTTAACGACCGCTCACACGGCATGTGTGTGATAGCCGGAACAACACGTAAACGTGCGGTCGTTAAAGTGTTAATTAGGATAATTAAATGAAGAAGGACAGTACATGCTACTAACTGTTATCAGAAATTCCAGCATGAATTATCTTTAATATAACAAAGTTCCATATTAATTAGGATAAATAAATGAAGAAGGATGTTACATTAACTCTCACCAGAAATCCTTGGGTGAATTATCTTTGATACAATAAAGCTCTATATTGATTAGGATAATTAAATGAAGAAGGACATTACAGGCCATTAACTTTCACCAGAAATCTCAGCATGAATTATCTTCAATACAACAAAGCTCTATGTTGATTAGAATAATTAAATGAAGAAGGACATTACATATTACTAACTCTCATTAGAAATCTCAGCAGGAATTATCCTTAATACCACAATGTTCCATATTAATTACGATAATTAAATGAAGAAGGATGTTACACTAACTTTCACCAGAAATCCTTGGATGAATTATCTTTAATACAATAAAACTCCATATTGATTAGGATAACTAAATGAAGGACATTGCAGGCCACTAACTCTCGCCAGAAATCTCAGCGTGAATTATATCTAATACCACAAAGTTCCATATTAATTACGATATTTAAATGAAGAAGGATATTACACTAACTCTCCCCAAAAATCCCTGGTCGAATTATCTTTAATACAACAAAGTTCCATTCTCTCAATTTGTAAAACGTGCTTACGGACGCATTCGATCGCGAACGATTAAACAATCGTTAATTAAACGAGCGATATGTAAACTTCATTCTCGCGTTGAAAGCAATCGTTTTCTTTATTTTCTACCAAGGAAAACGATCTCGTACCTGCACGCATTTTGTGTATCCTCGATAGTGACGTTAATCGTAATTATCGCCGTCTCGAATTATTATCTGGCACGTATTTCGATATAAAAATGCTGGTACGTTTTACCAAGACGATCAGAGAACTTTCGTCGATCGTGAAAGAGTTGTTTAAACCATTTTACGAGTAACTATTCCTCGATACATGCGGCACAATCGAAAATGAAGAATTTCGTTCTAGTTTTTCTGCTACTCGTTTTAATCGTCATTCTAATCGTTGTTAGCCAACCAGTGAAGAAACTAGCTGTGAGTTTTTCTCTGCAATTTAACAAAGAATTTCTTTCATTCTCAATATTCACTATTTTCTCCATTGCAACATAATCAGAACAATTCATTTGACATTTAACAGTAACAATTAATTTTATTGATAACTGGAATTGCTCGAGCAGGAATCAATAAATTACTTTAAAGATTTTTCATAAATCTATATAATATAAAAAAGAATTGATCATTCTTAATAATAAATCTTCAATCAATAAATACTTTAAACATTTTTCATAAATGAAATTCATCATTCTTTACAATAAATCTTCAAATTGCAATTATATTCTGAATGCATCTTTTTTTAAATAAATCTTTGGTGGTTTACAGGATACTGACGACAAAGATATCGCAAACAGTGGACAGAGCAGGTATCCCAGGTACTTGAAACTGAAACCTGGACTCTGCAAAGTGAACCAATATTTTGACAAAGCTGAGGGTCGATGCTTAGGTGTGATAGGCGGTGGCAGAGTGCTTTACTTGAATGACACGCAATCTTGTGGCACAAACGTGTTGAAACCTCATTGCAGCAACCCAAGATACTACTACATATGCAAGCAGAACAAAACGATATTAGCAGAATGCCCAAACAAGCGGCATTTCGAGAGCAGATTACAGAAATGCGTCCTCGTACCTCGCGAGAATTACATTTCTGATGCTGTGCAGTTAAATTTGGATACCTTCAAGGGATTTTTCGAGTGCAAGAGGCCAGGTTCATTCTCTGTTGCAGGCGAATGCGCTCTGTTTTACACCTGCACGAGAAACGGCTATCAGATGCAGCAGGATTTCTACAGGTGCCCAAGAAACATGGCTTACGACGCTGAGATTGAGATGTGCTCGCCATCGAGCACGTGCGAAAGCTCCAGGACTTTCTCCTCGCTGTGTTTGTTGAACAGCAGCTCGTTAGCGGTACCAAAAGTTGGGATCAACTGCGAAACGATGTACACGAATGGAGAAGTAATTGCTGCTGCGAATATTGGCCAAACTACGACTGTAAGTGTCGATGAAATGAGTACGAGTAGAGAAAAGGTGACCAGAGTGATGTTTAACGATGGTGAAGTAGCATTTACGACTGTTTCTTATGCGAAGCCATTGGTATCCGGAGATAACGATGTCGCAAACACGATGGGACGTACTCAGGAAATGTCACGTTCATCGAATATTGATGACTCCACGTCGACTGCGTTGCATTCGACAAGCACGTCTGAGAAGAAAACAAATTTCCCTGTACAACAACGGGACAGCATAACTGCGATGAAAGGGATTAGTAAACAGTTGGATACCAAAGATGATGCTATTAACGCATCTCCGTCGATTTTACCTGATCTGGTAACGTCTAGTATTACAGAAAAGGGAGTGGAAACAAGTACTGTTGTTGCAGAGGTAGATTCAGTTAGTACTACAGAAAAAGAAGTAGAAACAAGTACTATTGGTGCAGAAATAAATTCAATTACTACTACAGAAAAGAGAGTGGAAACAAATACTGTTGTTGCAGAAGAAAATTCAGTTACTACTACAAAAAAAGAAATAGAAACAAGTACTGTTGTTGCAGAAGTAAATTCAGTTGGTACTACAGAAAAAGAAGTAGAAACAAGTACTACTGTTGCAGAAGTAAATTCAGTTGGTACCACAGAAAAAGAAGTAGAAACAAGTAGTATTGTTGTAGAAGCAAATTCAATTACTACTACAAAAAATGAAATAGAAACAAGTACTGTCGTTGCAGAAGTAAATTCAATTACTACTACAGAAAAGGAAATAGAAATAGGTAATGCTGTTCAAGAAGCAAATTTAGTTAGTACTACAGAAAAGGGAGTAGAAACAAGTGCTATTGTTGCAGAAGCAAATTCAATTACTACTACAAAAAGTGAAATAGAAGCAAGTACTGTTGTTGCAGAAGTAAATTCAGTTGATACTACAGAAAAAGGAGTAGAAACAAATTCAATTACTACTACAAAACAAGAAATAGAAACAAGTACTATTGTTGCAGAAATAAATTCAATTAGTACTACAGAGAAGAAAATAGAAACAAATACTGTTGTTGCAGAAACAAATTCAATTATTAGCACAGAAAAGGAAGTAGAAACAAGTACTATTGTTGCAGAAGTAAATTCAATTACTACTACAAAAAGTGAAATAGAAGCAAGTACTGTTGTTGCAGAAGTAAATTCAGCTGGTACTACAGAAAATGAAGTAGAAACAAGTAGTATTGTTGCAGAAGTAAATTCAATTACTACTACAGAAAAGGAAATAGAAATAGGTAATGCTGTTGCACAAGCAAATTCAGTTAGTACTACAGCAAAGGGAGTAGAAACCAGTACTAACGTTGCAGAAGTAAATTCAGTTGGTACTACAGAAAAGGAAGTAGAAACAAGTACTATCGTTGCAGAGGCAAATTCAATTACTACTACAAAAAAGGAAATAGAAATAGGTAATGCTGTTCAAGAAGCAAATTTAGTTAGTACTACAGAAAAGAGAGTAGAAACAAGTACTATTGTTGCAGAAGCAAATTCAATTGCTACTACAAAAAATGAAATAGAAACAAGTACTGTTGTTGCAGAAGCAAATTCAGTTGGTACCACAGAAAAGAAAGTAGAAACAAGTACTGTTGTTGTAGAAATAAATTCCGTTAGTACTACAGAAAAAGAAATAGAAACAAGTACTGTTCTTACAGAAGCAAATTCAGTTGGTTACACAGGAAAGAAAGTAGAAACAAGTACTGTTGTTGCAGAAATAAATTCAGTTGGTACTACAGAGAAGGAAGTAGAAACAAATACTGTTGTTGCAGAAACAAATTCAGTTGGTACCATAGAAAAGGGAGTAAAAACAAATACTGTTGTTGCAGAAGAAGATTCAGTTACTGCTCCAGAAAAGGGAGTAGAAACAAGTACTGTTATTGCAGAAACAAATTCAGTTGGTGGTACAGAAAAAGAAATAGAAACAAGTAGTATTGTTGCAGAAACAAATTCAATTAGTACCATAGAAAAGAAAGTAGAAACAAATACTGTTATTGCAGAAACAAATTCAATTACCACTACAGAAAAGGAATTAGAAACAAGTACTATTGCTGTAGAAGTAGATTCAAGTAAACCATTGTCTAAAATTCATACTACAAAGTCAGGACAATATAATACAATTACAGATAAATTTATCGAAAAGACTACTGAAGCTGTAGCCACTAATGTTCCACCACTAATTTTAACTAATCCATCAACAACTAGTTCTATAACGAGCATGGAAATGGGCTCGAGTGAACCGTCGTTCAAAGTTACTGATACTCGACGATCTAATTTAGAAGAATACAGTACAACAGTGGATAAAAATATAGAACAGTCGGTTACCAACTCTGAAACCATCAACGTTACTCCTGCAATGACTTCTGATAATACAGAAATACAAGTGGAAACAGAAACCACAGTAATTCTGAACACAATTAATGTACCAGAACAGAGCACTGGTAGAACAACAAAACGATTATCCATTAAAGACGAAATACCTGATTATATTTCAACAATTTCAGCTGCAAGTGAATTTAATAATGAGAATGTAATTTATGGATCTACTCAAATATCAATTGATAAGTTTTCAACCCTGATCTATGGTAACGAAAAAAGTACTACTGAACTAGCAGATATGGTCACTATTGATGAAGAAGTTAATAGTGATGCGATTATGACTGAAACTAATGTTGCAGAAACATCTACAAATATTTTTGAGACCAATACTTACACTGTATCCGTGGGAAATGTTGGATTCACCAATTTGTTGAACGAGTCAGAATATTCTAAGACTGATTTCTACGACTCTGCACTTTTCAATGATACTGACTCTGCAAATTATTCTGATACCATGATTGTTAGCAATAATATCGCTTCATCGACTGAAAAGATTAATGAATTTAAAACTACAATGGAAATCGAGCCTGCTGTAACGAATTTCTCGTTTTCAGATAGACTGAATAATAATGAATTCATTGAGAACGTTACGCAAGCAACAGAATCAACAACTTTTGTAGACGATTCTCTTAAATCGACAATGCTTTCAGGGTCACTTGTTTCAATCGCAGATAAGATTGTTCCATCGTCAGTAATAAAGGACAATATAATAAACACTACTTTTCCTATAAATGCAAACGGGATATTTACAACTACTGTTCGTGTTAACATAAATGATGTTGACAATGTAACTCAAACGTTTACTGCTATCGATATGGACAATATCGAAAATATAACTGGTGATTTTGTTACTGCTTCCGTTGATACGTCTCTTAGAAACACTGATGCTACTAACGTTGAGGATGTAACCGGAGGATCTATAAATGATCTAGAAACATCTTCTATTGTCACAATTAATACAATTCCTACGTACATTGATTCAAACAGTTCTGAAATTGTAATCGATGGGATTACTATTGGTTCTGCTGATAATAAGTCTGTTAATAATAATATTGGAAGCGTTACTGAAATATCTGCTCCATTCGATGAATCTAGCAGACCGGTTACACAAGAGGACGCATTAACAACTACAATTAGATCAAGCACAAGTCTCGAAGAATTACTTGCCATTTGTAGAGCATACGGATTAATAGAGCCTGTTACAGAAACGACAGTCTCAGATTCTAGTAACATAAAAGAATATTTAAAATCGTTACATAAGAATTCTTGGAATACAGGCAAGGAGAAAACATCAAGGCGTAATGGAAAAGAGAAATCTACGAATGTATCGAAACAGATGTACAATGAAAGAGCAATATTAAAGAACGTTCCATTACCTATTAAGTTAGTGATATTAAATATCGTCGATAAACTCGAGCTGCACGTAAAGAACATTTTAAAAAAATTATTGCATTAAAAAAGGGTACTTTTCTATATCAAGACACAAAAAATTGTACATTGATTGTAATAAGTTTGAAGAAACAAAAAATGTTAAATAGGGAAATAAAAGTAGCGATTTGAGTTATGGAGCTTTTGAGTAGCTACTTTAACTGCTGCGCTTCATTGTGTAAGCATCAATAAGATGCAACGATAATTATAATTAAAAGATGGAAGCCAAGGAACGTATCTTTATGTGAATAAAAATTCTTAAGAAGACTTAAAAAGCGTAATCATAGTGAACTTAAAGAAGATACGTGTTTACTTCATTAGTTCCTCTCAAGAAATAAATTTATATAGCTATTGTTTTCATTTTTACTATTACGTGACCAAAATGGGAATCGTATAAAACAAATAATGTACGATATTTGATACGTAAGGGCAAAATAAAGGTGTAGATTGTTAATATTCCATAATACGGAGTATTAAATGGATTGTTAAAGCGTAATACGGAGTATTAAATGGATTGTTAAAGCGTAATATGGATTATTAAAACATAATACACAATAGTAACTTTTACTTTGAAGAGCAACTCACAATAGAATTTCTTTCATGAAAACAGTTATACAATTTAAGCTGTTTGTACGTGTAAGAGAAAATAATTTTTTACTCCTAAAATACAGATTTGTAACGTACATCTGCTAGTAAAAGTTTCGTTTGACAATTTGTGTCATTATATCACATTTGGCAGACAAAAGGATAAAAGTAATTAAATTATATGTATAAATATAAATATATTTATGTACCCGTGTATATAATAAAATCTGAAGAGGTAGTTCCCTAAACATTCCTAAAAATTATTGTTACTACTGTAAAATAAATATTTGATCCATCAATTGTACTATATTGGAAAACTTTGCTGATATTACGTGCCCTCTTTGTCTTGTTCATTTATCAACGTGTAATATAAACCTTTCTTCTCGATTAACTCTTTATGAGTTCCCATCTGAAAGTAAGGACACATCGATAAGTATTTAATTTCAATATTATTATTATTATAATTTAGCTTTTTTATCTTCTATTTTAATATTTACCTCTGCGATCATTCCTCGTTGTAAGACAACAATAATATCAGCATTTTTAATTGTACTTAATCTGTGAGCAATTACTAAAACTGTTCTTCCTTGAATAACATTGTCCAACGCTTTTTGTACAATTTTTTCACTTTCGTAATCCAACGCACTGGAAATAATTAAATTATATGAAGTTTTAAGCTTGTAAACTGTGTATAAATTATTGGACAATATATGGACTGTTTATTTTGAAAATGGTGCAAATCCATTTTCTTTTGTTTCGAGAAAATTAAATGCTAGCAAATCTGACAATTAAAAAATATAGGCTAATTATGTGAAGTCTGGAAGTGTTTGCACTAATTTATCAATATGTAATTTGATTATATAAATTTCTTTTAGGCGAATTTAATTAAAATAATTCACAATTTCTAGGCTGCAAATAGACTTACACCACTTTCATAATTAGTCAATTGTAAATATCATTTAATTTCAATTTTCAAATAACAAATTAATATCACTTACAATATATATCTCATATTAATTAAATTTTGTTTATAAATGATAACAAGAAATAAAATAGGATTAGCATTTTTTATTATGAATGTTAATTATATTTATATGTGCCAATAATTATGAAAGTGGTCTAAGTCATATATTTCTTGTTTCGAGATATTCAACGAATTGCATTTGAATAAATGAAAAAATATTCTTACATTGTGCGACCTTTTTATTTGGAATTTTATTAGTCTTGATTAATGGAAATTTATTATGAATAGGAAATTTTGTGCGAATTTCATACGAAAATGTTATTTTTAAAGTTCGAATTGATTTAGACGATTTTCAAAATTAACTGAATGTCCTATAAATGACTTAAAGCAATAAAAAAATATGAGTTTTATTATTTGAAACAATAATTTTAATGAAATAGTTCATGAACATTTATTAACTATTTTAAAAAAGTAATACATTTTTATAATTTCAAGTTTTATTTGAAACAATAACTTTAATGAAATAATTCATGAACATTTATTAACTATTTTTAAAAAGTAATCCATTTTTATAATTTCTAGTTTTATTTGAAACAATAATTTTAATGAAATAATTCATGAACATTTATTAATTATTTTAAAAAAGTAATCCATTTTTATCATTTCGAGTTTTGAAGATTCTTAAATCTTTATGTTTTTCTTTCGTTACTGGTCTAGTGGTGGTGCATAATGGAAGTAGCTTAATATTTCTGTATAATTTTGGTCTTCCTCTTTTAGGTGAAAGATCCACAACGTGGAATTCAGAATCATCTAAAGAAGTTTTATAGAACATTTGATAAGGTTCATTTTTCAAGAATCTCATCCATCGTATTTGCAGCCAAGAGACAGATTCGTCCGCAGTATTTTTTACTCTTCTTGTTGTCGACTCTTCTAGTAATTTTGTTGAAATAAAATCCGGCTGCGACATTCGTTTTATCAAAAATGTATCATTTATCGGATTTATTATGTAGTTCAGAAACACGTGAAAAATAGCCACGCGCTTTTTTCAAGTTATGTTTATATAATGTCTCTAAATTTTTCACTTAGACCACTTTTATAATTAGCACTAAATGAATTCCATATAATGTTGAAAGTACAACAACCATTTGATGGTTCATTTTTGACGATATCATAAAAATTACATTGGACAAAATTTAGTTTCAGATAATGTGCTGTGAAATAACTGATAAACTCATTTTTTTTTATTTTGACTTAGACCACTTTCATAATTATGGGCACATATATTGTTAAACTTAACACAAAATATTGGTATTATTAATTATTTATGCTCTTCGTGTGGCAGTGTTTTCAAATATTCATGATGCACAGAAAGCATATAAGGTAATAGCTGCATATTCTTATACTTTTCAAATATAATAGGCTTGGCATCATGATACAACATTTAAATTGAACAAAGCATTGGCATTTTTTAAAATATTAAATACTAACTAGTTATAAACAAAAAGTTTATACTGAATTAAGCATCAATTACGTAAGCATATCTAATTTTTTTTAAAAAAGGATTTACACCACTTTCAAAATAAACGGTCCATATGAAAGTTATATGAAGTTTTAAACTTGTAAATTGTGTATAAATTATAATATAATATAATTGTATATAAATAATAATATAATAAATTATAATAGAATTTTATATAAATTATAATATAATAAATTATAATAGAATTGTATATAAATTATAATATAATTTATATACAATTTATTAAACTTCATATTATGAAGTTTTTCTTTTAACTTGTTAGATTTACCAGAAGAAAGTTATTTACCTTGTAGCCTCGTCCAAAATTAAGATGGACGGTTTCTTCAATAACGCTCTTGCGATTGCGATCCGTTGTTTCTGTCCACCAGAAAGTTGCGTTCCTCTCTCGCCTACTTGTGTCTCGTATTTATGTGGGAATTTCATGATAAATTCGTGAGCATTCGCTTTCTTGGCCATCTCGATCACCTGATGGAATCAGAAGACAAAACTTAAGGAAACCAATTTTAGTAAAAAATAATTATTTATGTCAGCTGATGGTACCAAAAGATAAAACTTAAGGAAACTAATTTCAATAAGAAATAATTATTTAAGTCACCTGATGATACCAGAAGATAAAACTTAAGGAAACCAATTTCAATAAAAAGTAATTGCTTAAGTCACCTGATGGAATCAGATGATAAAAGTTAAGGAAACCAATTTCAATAAAAAATAATTATTTATGTCAGCTGATGGTACCAAAAGATAAAACTTAAGGAAACTAATTTCAATAAGAAATAATTATTTAAGTCACCCGATGGAATCAAAAGATAAAACTTAAGGAAACCAATTTCAATAAAAAGTAATTACTTAAGTCACCTGATGGAATCAGAAAATAAAACTTAAGGAAACCAATTTCAATAAAAAATAATTATTTAAGTCACCTAATGATACCAGAAGATAAAATTTAAGGAAACCAATTTTAATAAAAAATAATTATATAAGTCACCCGATGGAATCAAAAGATAAAACTTAAGGAAACCAATTTCAATAAAAAGTAATTACTTAAGTCACCTGATGGAATCAGAAGATAAAACTTAAGGAAACCAATTTCAATAAAAAGTAATTATTTAAATCACCTGATTGTACGAGAAGATAAAACTTGAGGAAACCAATTTCAGTAAAAATTAATTATTTAAGTCAGTTGATGGTACGAGAAGATAAAACTTAAGGATACCAATATTAATAAAAGTAATTTCTTAAGTCGCATCGTAACGAACTCTGCTACAATAGTGTTATCATTTTTAAAAAAAAGAAACATAGTACAGATTTACTGTAAACAAATAGAATGATATCAAATGAAGCATCATCAATGTTCATCCATGGAACTATCAGTAGAAATACAAGCCTTTCAATTCAACATTTACAGTAGGTTGATTTATAATTATTCACCAAATTTATATTGACGTGTCTTTGGTTACATTTAATTGACGTTTCATTTAATTTCTTATTCATAAAAATATTCTTCTCTCTTTCATTAATAAGAATTAATAAAATTGATTAGAAAAAAAGTTATGGCCACTTAAATGTGAATTTTTCCATCAACCAATAATTGTAGGAAATTTATTAATTAAAGACAATTACAAGATCACTAGATAGTTCTTTTAAACTGAGATATTACTTGAAAGACTGCTCATAAACAACTGCTTCGTCATTTTAAAACATTCACAGGAAAAACTCATTCCACGCACATAACATTTGAAACCTGAATTATTGATTAACTTTTAAATTAAGATAATTTCATTATCCTACATAATAATACCACCAGTTACTGAACACCCTGTATAACTGCCAAGATGTAACTAAAAATTAATAATTACTCAACTTTAAATTCAATACTCACATCTTCATCCGTGGCACTTGGTTTCCCGTATCGTATATTTTCAATAATGCTGGTAGCAAATAAAATTGGCTCCTGATCTATGTACCCTAAAACATTACCCCTGAGGTAACTAGCATTGAGCGACCTTAAATCTTTCCCATCGATTGTAATCGAACCATCATTAACATCATAAAATCTAAAAAGTACTTTATTATTATTCAAATCTTGTTATATTCGATAAAGAAGAGTCTGTAGATGGATATTAATAGTACCTTTCGAGTAAAGCGGCTATCGTTGATTTACCATTACCACTGGTGCCAACGATGGCCACAGTTTTCCCAGCAGGAATGTGTAAATTAAAATCTTTCAAGATAACATGGTCTTGTCTGGTTGGATAGCTGAATTTCACGTTTTTAAAAGTGATACTCCCTGCAAGGGATCGATCCCCAATAACTTCTCCGCTAATCATCATTGGTGATGGTGGCATGTTCAGATACTGCAAAAATCAATTTAATACAATCATGAGAAATATTTTTAATTGCTCTGCGCTAATATATGCAGAGTACAATCAAAATATTGGGTTGTTCAGAGAGTAATTTCGTTTTTTACTAACAGAGGGACTAATTGTATTTTTTCACAGTGAACATCACATTTAAATCGCATAATCATTATATATTTTGTCAGCTGATATAGCAAGGCTTGTTTGTTAAAAATTTTGTTCGATTCTTTGCAATAGTTTTCGTTTGGTGCCCTATCAAAGATGGATTTTACTCCTTTGCTATCGAAAAGGTAAAAATGCAGTTCAAGCAAGGCGAAAATTATGTGATGTGTATGAGGAGATGTATTGACCCAATAACAATGCCAAAATTGGTTTACAAAATTTTTTTGAAGAAGAATTTCAAGGAGATCGCTTTTTTTTTAGCTTCTACTAATTCTGAAGTGTACTGTGATCAATTGGACAAATTCACAGTGAACATCACACTTAAGCCGCATAATCATTATATATTTTGTCAGCTGATGTAGCAAGGCTTGTTTGTTAAAAATTTTGTTCGATTCTTTGCAATAGTTTTCGTTTGGTGCCCTATCAAACATGGATTTTACTCCTTTGCTATCGAAAAGGTAAAAATGCAGTTCAAGCAAGGCGAAAATTATGTGATGTGTATGAGGAGATGTATTGACAATGCCAAAATTGGTTTACAAAATTTTTTTGAAGAAGAATTTCAAGGAGATCACTTTTTTTTAGCTTCTACTAATTCTGAAGTGTACTGTGATCAATTGGACAAATTCACAGTGAACATCACACTTAAGCCGCATAATCATTATATATTTTGTCAGCTGATATAGCAAGGCTTGTTTGTTAAAAATTTTGTTTGATTCTTTGCAATAGTTTTCGTTTGGTGCCCTATCAAACATGGATTTTACTCCTTTGCTATCGAAAAGGTAAAAATGCAGTTCAAGCAAGACGAAAATTATGTGATGTGTATGAGGAGATGTATTGACCCAATGACAATGCCAAAATTGGTTTGCAAAATTTTTTTGAAGAAGAATTTCAAGGAGATCGCTTTTTTTTTAGCTTCTACTAATTCTGAAGTGTACAATGATCAACTGGACAAATTGAATTATTCACTGAAACAGAAAAGGACAGAATTGATCAATAGAAAGGGTATAGTGTGTTCCACCACGATAATGCGAGACCTCGTACAAGTTTGGTAACTCGCCAAGAGCTTTTGCAGCTTGAATGAGATGTACTACCACACCCACCATGTTCTCCAGATTTAACACCTTCAGAATATTACTTGTTCCAGTCTCTGCAAAATTTTTTGGACTGGAAGACCTTCACTTTAAATCAGAACGTCAAATATAACTTGAATCAATCTTTTGCCAGCAAAGACCAGAAGTATTAAGAGCGTGGAATCAATCTCCTGACCGAAAGATGGCAAAAAGTATTGGACCAAAATGGAGGATACATAATTTAGTAAAATGTTTGTACACTCTAAAAGAATCGTGTTTCATTTTCACCAAAAAAAAATGAAATGACTTTCCGAACAGCCCAATAGATGGTCAAACTTTGGAATCCTATTCTGTTTTTCTTAACAAAGAGAAATAGTTATATATACATAGGTCTTTCTAGAGAAATAAATATTTCTGGATTACAATGAATTGACAAGGATTCACCGCATATGAAATCTTAACTGTATCACTTTTTCTGATTCATATTCAAGTATTCGAAGAAATCTTAGCAAATAACTTATGCAGATTCATATATGGACCGTTTATTTTGAAAGTGGTGTAAGTCCTTTTTTAAAAAAATGAGATATGACGTAATTTATGCTTAACTTAGTGTAAACTGCCCTACACTGTATATAACACTATATACCTAATATAATAATATAATATGGTACTATATATCTCAACTATAATAATAATTAATAATACTATAATATTCAAACATTTAGTGTATAAGATTCCTAATTATTGGTAGAAACATGAATATAGTAATAAATATGATATAATAAATGTAGTAATAAGAAAGAACGAGAATTTTAGGGACATAACAATTCCTTAATTATTATTATATGGACCGTTTATTTTGAAAGTGGTATAAGTCCTTTTTTAAAAAAAATGAGATATGATTTAATTTATGCTTAATTTAGTGTAAACTTTTTGTTTATAACTAGTTAGTATTTAATATCTTAAAAAATGCCAATGCTTTGTTCAATTTAAATGTTGTATTATGATGCCAAGCCTATTATATTTGAAAAATATAAGAATATGCAGCTATTACCTTATATACTTTCTGTGCATCGTGAATATTTCAAAACACTGCCACACGAAGAGCATAAATAATAAATAATACCAATATCTTGTGTTAAGTCTAACAATACATAAATATAATTAACGTTCATAATAAAAAATGCTAATCCTATTTTATTTCCTGTTAATATTTATAAACAAAATTGGATTAACATGAGATATATATTTTAAGTGATATTTCTTATCTCAAAATTGAAATTAAATGATATTTACAATTGACTAATTATGAAAGTGGTGTAAGTCCATTTGCAGCCTGGAAATTGTCAATTATTTTAGTTAAATTCGCCTGAAAGAAATTTATATAATCAAATTACATATTGATAAATTAGTACAAACATTCCCAGACTTCACATAATTAGCCTATATTTTTTAATTGCCAGATCTGCTAACGTTTAATTTTCTCGAAACAAAAGAAAATGGACTTGCACCACTTTCAAAATAAACGGTCCATATAATAGTTTTTATGGTAGCGCAGAGATACTGAGGAACAGTATCATTGCTTCTTGTAATAAAATTGAAGGTAATCGAAAAGTTTTTAACTTATTAAGTGCCAACACATTCGCAGCAATTCTCTTAATCTTTTAATGACCATTTTTTCCAGCAAAAGATCAATAATTTCTTTTTATTTAACACGTTCACTATATGACGTGAATGCTATAGCATTTAAATTTTAAAGCCAATTGTCATTCATTTAATTTTATATAATCTTGATTTTATGCATTTTAAAGTAATGTCCAATTGATGAAATTTTTACTGTTCGCGAACGTGTTAAGGCATCGTCATAAATGAAAATGTTTACATATAAAAGAGAAGAAATTTGTAGACCCATGTTTATGATAAATGCACACTTATCCACTCTTAAGAAGAGTAAAATGCGATATTAAAGTTTGATCATCAATTTCAATTGCATAATAATAGAATTGTATATATACAGGGTGATTCACTACTCGTGTGACTTTTTCAGATGATACTATACCTGAAATGCAAGAAAAAAGTTCATATAAACCTAGGTCCAATTTGCAAAAATGGCAGAGAAAATTTGGATTTTTGTTTTCTCCAGAGAAACAGCATTTTCACTTATAATATTGATTGTATCTTCCAGACCGTTAGTCCTACAAGAAAATGACAAATAATATTAAAAAGAGCAATAAATTTGCTACTATAATATTCTCTATTTTACCTTAAAACTCGAAAATAGATGGAGTAATTAAAGTTTAATCCATTGGCTGAGATATCTCGCAGTTTGCGTAACAAGTTTAGATTAATTGCAGTTGAAATAAGTTTATAGCCATTTTATTAGTTAGGAATTGTTAGAAAGAATGATCTGTAAATGTTATTTTAGCACTATATCTGTGACTTAATATTTAGATTTTATGAAATTCGATGTTTTCCTTAAAATAAAATTTTGGTACTCAGGGCAAGACGCTCCAAATTTGTCTGGCAGTGAATATATATAAGTTAAACTTATCTCAGGAGGCAAAATTTGTAAATTACGAAAACTTCCTGATAATTGCTTTACTTAGTTGCAGTTTTCACCATTTCACAACAATTTTTTACAACATTTCTTTGCTTCCGTGTATAAGAATAAAAAACTGATTATATCATCGAAAAGCTTAGAGAATAAAGAAGTTTTTGTGAAATTTTCTACGCTCCATGTCTAAAAATAATTACCTAAATAAGAGATCAAAGTTTTCGTCATTTACAAATTTTTGGTCCTAAGATAAGTTTCAACTTATATTCCTCTCCCTGTTTTCTAGTTTCAGGGTAAAATAGAGACTACTATAACAGAAAATTTATTGCTCTTTTAAATATTGTTTGTCATTTTCTTGTAGGACTAATGCTCTGGAAGATATAATCAATAACATGAGCGAAACTGCTGTTTCTCTGAAAAAAATAAAAATTCAAATTTTCTCTGCCACTCTTGCAAATTGGACCTAGGTTTATATAAACTTTTTTCTTGCATTTTACATGTGGTATTGTCTGTAAAAATTTCTCACACGAGTAGTAAATCACTTTGTATATAAGACGAGGTAGTAACTATTAGCACCTCAGATATCTTCGAAACTATAAGTTTCACAGAAATATTTGCTGATACAAAATTGCACAGTACGAAAGGGACCATCCATTGACAAAAATAGTTTGTTTGTAAGTGGAGGTATGTCGAATATTTGAAGGCCACCTTCATTTTTTTAAATGGATCCGTATGTTTTTGCTTCTGTATTATTATAGAGCATCTTGAAACGAGTTCAACGACCTGTAACATGAAGCCATTGAAGGTCATAGAAAGTAAAGAAAGGCGACAATACTTACGGTTTTAGTAGTAACAGTTTGCAGGATAAGTTAAACATGATAATTTAAGTTAATTAGTAATAAAAGTTTGCAGGATAAGTTAAACATAAGATTAATATCAATAAATCGCCCAGTCTGTTCTGACCGACGTCGAGCAGCAATAAACGTGGGGTCTTCGAAAACTAAATTTATGACGCGTTCATTATCTCAATGCCAATTTTACATTGGGTCTTTTGCTAGAAGAATTATTTTTACTTGCACGACAATGCACATTATTCATTGATTGCGCGAATAGAAGTGAATAAAAAATTTTGAAATCATTGGATTGGACACAACGGTCCAATATCGTGGCCAGCTCGTTCACCAGACATAACACCTCTAGATTTCTTTCTGTGAGGAACACTGAAAGAGAAACTGTACAGAAAAGTACCAACTACACTTTACAACATGCAACAGCGAATTATTACAGCCTGTGTTATCGCCTTTCTCTACTTTATATCACCTTCAATGGTTTCATGTTACAGGTCGTTGAACTCGTTTTAAGTAGCTCTATCCTACGGCTTGCAATATTAACGAAGCTTTTGGCCAAGATACTGCTAACAAACGTGTGATGCAATGATAGTTCGCTCGATTCTTCAGAGCTGAAAATTTCAGATCTCAGAGCTTCACCTCTCAATGCTTCGAAGCTCAGAGTTTCAACTCTAAAAGCTTCAGATTTCAAAGCTTCAGAACTGAAAACTTCAAATTTCATAGCTTCCACTTTGAAAGTTTCAAAGCTCAAAGCTACAACTTTTAGTTTCAGAGCTCAGAGCTTCAGAACTGGAAACTTCAGATCTCAGAACTTAAAAACTGAAAACTTCAGATTTCATACCTTTAAATCTCAAAGCTTCAAAGCTCAGAACTTCAACTCTCAAAGCTTCAGATCTCAGAGCTTCAGAACTGAAAACTTCAGATCTCATAGCTTCAACTCTTAAAGCTTCAAAGCTCAAAGTTACAACTCTCAATGCTTCAAATCTCAGAGCTTCAGAACTGAAAACTTCAAATTTCATACCTTTAAATCTCAAAGCTTCAAAGCTCAGAGCTTCAACTCTCGAAGCTTCAGAACTCATAGGTTCAGAACTGAAAATTTCAAATCTCATAGCTTCAACTTTCAAAGCTTCAAAGCTCAGAGCTTCAACTCTCAAAGCTTCAGAACTCACAGGTTCAGAACTGAAAATTTCAAATCTCATAGCTTCAACTCTTAAAGCTTCAAATCTCAAAGCTACAACTCTCAAAGCCTCAAATCTCAGAGCTTCAGAACTCAAAACTTCAGATCTCATAGCTTCAACTTTTTTACATTAGTACAGCCTGTGCGTCAATAAATTCTGACAGTGATGGACATCATTTCGAACACCTACTATAAACGTATGCTTCATTTATTACCAAAACCATATTATCGCCTCTTTCTCTACTTTCTATCACCTTCAATGAATTCATGTTACAGGTCGTTGGACTCGTTTTAAGATGCTCTATCCTAATACGAAAGCAAAAACATACCAATCCATTAATAAAAATGAAGATGACTTTCAAATGTTCGACATACCTCCACTTACAAAAAAACTATTTTTGTCAACGGATGGTCCCCTTCGTACTGTACAATTTTGTATCAGCAAATATTTCTGTGAAACTTATGGTTTCGAAGATATCTGAGATGCTAATAGTTACTGCCTCACTTTGTAGATGTATAAATATATATATACCTCGAAAACTCTAGCACCAGCACTAATACCTCTAACGTACGATCCAAATAACAATGATAACTGCGACAAAGATTTTTGTATAGTTTGCGTGGCCATTAAAAACGCCATTAATTCACCTGGAGTTAATTGTCCAGTGGACAACAAATGCCCACCAAAATATAAAGTACAAAGTAGAATACCGTTTAGAAACAGATTCGTTCCACCTTGAAACAAACCAATACCGAAACCTAATTTTTCATTCAGCATAGATCCTAATGTCACCTCCGTGGAAAACATTTCTATTTCTTTTTCTTCAGCTGCGAATGCCTTCACCTGTAAAAATGGAGAATAAAATATATAAATGATTGAAAAGAATTTTATATTATCCATATTACGCGTATTGCTACCGTTCTAATGTTTTGTATAGCTTCTTCGCAAACAGCTGTGGACTTAGCGAGTTGATTCTGCGCCTCGTTAGACAATTTTCTTAAGCTTCTTCCAAGCAGCGTACCAATGAGAATTATGGTAGGCAAAGATAACACTGTGGCTGCAGTCAATTGCGGAGAGATCCCTATCACAGAAACTATACATCCAATGATCTGCGTGGTACTTCTCAAGCCTTGCGATATGCATATCTTAAAAGTACTCTTAAAGTCTTGAATATCGCTGGTTAATCGACTTACTATTTCACCACTACGGTTTTCGTCAAAGAATCTGATGTCTTGCATTATGATCGATTTAAATAAATCTTGTCTCAAGTTCATAGCTATTCTTTCGCCCACGTGGGAGAGCATATAAATATATACAAATGTAAAAAATGCCTGAAATTAAAGCACGTAGTTATTTATAATTATACGCATCTTATTAAGTAACGTAGAACGCACAATTTATCTGATTGTGCGATTTATTACACATACTTGCGCAACATACATACGTGCCAATGCAAACGCTGGCTCAGTCAGTTGCGACAGCAGGTTCCCCATGGCGTTCCCTTCATTGCGTTGACAAAGTTTTGTTAATATATTTATTAAATTCCCTACGTTCTGTGGTATCCAAATATTTAGTACAGCAACAACCATTGCGCTCTGAAAAAATAGAAATTAGAAAAATTAAGATATGCGATAGAGTACACAGCTTTTGAGATAATAAAAGTATAACAGAGGCTTGATTTATAATTATTAGACAGTGAATTGATTAAACAAAGAATAACAATTATTTAAAATTAATACCAGAAATAGAACTCTTTTTCTCTTTTTTCTACCAAATATAAACTGTTCCAAAGTAATAACTTCTGCTAATAATTTTGCAAGATAAAAACGTCTACAATTATTTCTTCTAATTGCGAACTACAATTTTTTAGATTTCTTTTATATATTTATTAACTTAGAAAGAGAGCATTATTTTAGTGAATATTTCTATCCAGAAATTTTCTTTACGGTTTTATTATCTAATACAAGGGTCGACAACGTTGTGCGTGCAGACTTGTGCATTTGATTTAAGTAAAAAGAAAAGCTTTAATTTTGTGAGTAGCATCTCCATTCATTTTAGCCACGAGCCGCAACTGTGTCCGTCTTCAAATATCTAAATTCTACAAACTAATCAATATTTTACTAATTACAATATTACTATAATAATGCTTCATAATTTATGTAAGTTGGTCGATGAGGAATTCGGCAGCGGCTACTGAACTTTTATATTTCAAAACTATTAAAAAAAAGTTACTGACCCCTGATCTAATACATTTTAATTTATTACTGCTTTACATTCCTTGCAAATACTTACCGATAATGCTATCAATAATTGCCAAAGGTACGGATACAGATATTCGAAAAACTTCTTCCATTCAAACGTCAATTCTTTGTCATCTCTTTTTATGCTTTTCGTAGCTCTAAATTCCTTACTTAATACAGTAGAAAAGCGCGATTTTATCAGGCATGTTGTTGTTATTCCACCCAAACTGCCAAAACCAAATTTTAAAATTGATGGAAGTATCTTCAATTCCCTAGAGTCATTTTTTAAGGCTTCTCTGGCGCTACTATTGAATTTCCTTTTCGTTACGTTGAACAGTTTGCTTCTTTGCCTTGATAGCAGTAATAATAACGAATCTCTGAAAAGAAATAACAATGTCAATTAATTGTACAGATACTGTTGAGCACTGAGTTTATGTGATACAATGGTCAATTAATATTAGCAAAGAAACAGTAATCGATTGTGGTAGACCAGACGATCGATAATGGCAAGCAATCAATTAGAAGCAGATGTTTTACCAATCGTTACAAAAGTTGTAATTTATTTATCAATTACAGTCCTTCAAACAGTCATTAGTTATTTTATTCTGTGTCATAATGACTGTGAAGCGCTTGATTCGCAACAATACATTCATTCATTATTACTTATTAAACATAAAAAATACCTTGAACTTGTTGAATAATTAATGTAAGACTTAAATAACACTGTTCGTAATATAGACATTTTCGTAGAATATATAATTGGTTATTTGGTTATATAAAATAGTGAAGTTAATTACTTCGTATCACTTTCTAAAATAACTAAATAAAATTGTCATGTTTTAATCATTCCATTGGAATCAATTATTTTGTTTCTATTTTTTGTTAGCAACACATTGTGTCAAACATTTTTAGTGAACCAATGCACAGCGTTAAGTAAGGTTAGGTGAATTTGGAATATGTAACGTTAACAGTATACAAAATAGAAAATGAAACGCGCATGCGCAAAACCAAAGAGAAAGTAAAACGCGCATGCCCGAAATTAAACAGAGAATAAAATGCGCATGCGCAAAACTAAAAAAATAATAAAATGGGTATGCGTGAAATTAAAAGGAAAATAAAATGCGCATGCGTGAAATTAAAAGGAAAATAAAACGCACATGCGTGAAACTAAACAGAAAATAAAACGCACATGCCTGAAACTACACAGAAAATAAAATGCGCATGCGCAAAACTAAAAAAATAAAATGCGCATGCGCGAAACTAAATACAAATTGAAACGCGCATGCGTGAAACTAAACGGAAAATGAAACGCGCATGCGCGAAACAAAACGAAAAATGAAATACGCATGCGCAAAATTAAATAAAAAAAAATAAAACGTGCATGTGCGAAACAAGAATAGAAAATAAAACGTGCATGTGCGAAACAAGAATAGAAAATAAAACGTGCATGTGCGAAACAAAAATAAAAAATGAAATGTGCATACGCAAAACAAGAACAGAAAATGAAACACGCATGCGCGGAAAGAAAGGAAATGGAATGCGCATGCGCGAATTAAATTGTTCGCAGCACCACGTGAACTTTTCTCATTCGTTCGTTACTCTTCTACTCTTTATGTTTCCTCGATTTATTCTCACATCCAGTTAATTAAAATTGAATAAAAGTAATAGGTGTATTATTTCTAATACACTGAAAAATAAGGGGAAAATGGAAAAGTGGAAAAAAATACAATACATATATTATAGTGTACCATATAATATAAATATTATACTAGAATTGTCTGTTATAGACCGTTACTCTTGATGACTTTTTGTTACTAAATCTGCTGAATACCAACTGAACGCTTCTCTTTAGGACAAAGGTATGAAGGTTTTTATAGATATTCGATTATTTTTCTATTTAGAGGGGATTTTTCCAACTTTTTAGCGGGAAAATTTCTATTTTATAGATGGAGTCCCTGGTGGAGTCGTTAAATACCATAAAATAGTTTACTTGGCTGTCCATAATTGCGTGCGACCATTTTTAAGCACGTTTTACAACGATGGCGCCAAGTAGTTCTTCAGTTATGGTGTGGAACCGGAAGAGCTTATTTAAAAATGACCAACACGTGGATTTCGGGTAAAACTACTTTTTCATTTGCTGCTACGATGTCTGCACTCTTCCAAAGGTCAAAAAGAAATAGGAAATTCTTCTTTGTATTTTGAAGTATTATCCTACATAAGTACTACACAAGTAAGTTACTATCTGAAGTACTAAACTACAGCTATCTTAAGTACTAAGTTACTACTTCAGTTACTATCTTAAGTATTAAGTTATTACTTAAGTTCCTATCTTAACACATTGCGGACGGGTCACGAGATATCTCGTTTTCTCGTTTTTTTTATTCAGTCGGCAACTGAGCAAGGAGCTGCAAATGTTTCTGTTACGTTACGATGGTAACGAAGTCTCTCGCATTCCGAAACAAAAGCGAAACAACTGAATCATTCCTTAAATGTGAGAAAAAACAGTCATTATAGTCATTGCCGGCTGATCTGTGCGGATCGTCGTACGTATCATATCTTATAAAGTGTTTCATTGATCTACATTTTAGAATTTCACGTGTTTTAAATTTGGAAGGTAACAGTTTTTTGAGTACTATCTATATTTTCAATCTACCTGCTAATGATAATTGATAACAAAAATTTATTTTATGAATTAGCCCTCTATAAAAGCAGAGAAATGTCGCATAGATGTAATGAAAACAGATATACAGATATATGAACTATATGTATACTATTATTTAAAAATACTAAATGCAAATTAACTAATCTGCGTATCCACCTCCTGTTACATGCCAAGCATGTTTTTGGAGCGTTCGAAAATCTGTGGTCTTTGAGGGCGTGTTGAACGCGCAGCGCCCCGTCCTCAATGTGTTAAGTACTACATAAGTAATTTATTATCCTACATTAAATTTGAATTATTTTGAATTAATTATGTTATATTAAAGTTATTGGCTAAGAACTAGATTTTCTCTTATTTTAACATTACACTATCTTAAAACTACCCTTAAGCTATTTTATTCTATTTTATTTATACTAACTTAGCCTAGATGTTACTCTGTGTAACTTTTGCTTATCGATCGCCACATAGTAATTTACTTTGCTGTCCGCTATGTTGCAGTTCCGTTTTACACCAGAAGAACTTTCGCAGTATCCGCAGAGGTTCTTAATAAATTCATTCCATGTTTTATATCTTAGTATTTGGTCTGGTGGTATGTAACAGCCTGCTATAAGTTATTATAAAGAGGTAAACTTATTATTTCTATCTTATTATCTTATTATTTCTATTTTTTCTGTCTTAAAAATGATTGTCTAATATGTTGAATTTTATATTGTTTGCAGGAAGGCCCAACCTCCACCTCTGGCGGAAACTCTATCACTGCATATTTTTTAAAATTCATTTATGTGAAGTGGTTGATCAGGTCCGAGCCAGGTTTCCGTGATTATATGAATATATCTGTTGTGTTCGCCAGAAGTTTGACCTCTGAGATTTTCTTATTTATGCTTCTACAATTCCAAAGGATAACTCTTAGTTTGCTGTCCATATTATTGTTTTTTAATCTTTGCTTGTATTGTAGGGAGCTAATAACTTCCTTGTTTGTTTCGTTTGCCCTTTTGTATGTTCGGCTGTGTATTTTGTTGACATATGTTGTATGTATGGTTTTTTGTAGTTTCAGAATAATATACCTTCGCTTGTGGTTAAGGCTTCCTGTCCATCCATTTTTTTCATGTTTAGTATTTTTTGAGGGTTGACAAATCTTAGAACCAGATAGTTTTCTCTCGTAGATTCGAATACTGGACTTGTGCCTTTGATGATGTATTCTTCCAGCTTCCCAGACGTTTACATTTTTTAGTGCCATAATTAATGGTATTGCTCTCTCTTTTGTGATGATCGGACATTTAGGGTCCTTGATTTTATACCTATCTTTGAGGTGTGGACAATTTCCTTAAAATGCCTTGGTGCACCCTGTTATGTTATGAGCGTTCTTTCTCTGTCCACATTCTTTACAAATTTTTGCGCTTCTACAGCTTTTGGCTGTGTACAAATTTGTAACAGTTGAAGCACATTCTTATGAGTTCAATGCATGCTTCTACTCTAATATTATATAATCCATAAATTTTAATTGTATCTGGCAATGCTGTTCCTTCGAAACTGAGGACTACCAAACTGCTTGAAACTCATTTAGATTTGTCAGTCTCCTAGTTTAGAACCTTTTGGCAAACTTAATTGGATACAGTGATACGGTGTAACTTATAATATCCTCCAGTGGGTATTCCTTATCATAACCCTTGATAATACCTTTTCCTTTTTTTCTGTAATTTGGTATAAATGCCTGTATATCATTTTTACCCAAATTGCTTTTTTCCCAGATTTGGATTTGGTATCAATTCTTCTGTCTCACTCCTCTTCTCTTTCGTGGCCAACAGAAATTAGCTTTAAGATTGCATTTTTTTGCATTCTAGCATTTAATTGCTACATATGCTGACCCCGTATGGATACAATTGAAGGTCTGCGGTGTTTGGAATCTGCTTGGATTGTTTTCCCTACATTGGCCACTTGTACAAAACTGTTATCAGTTTTGCAATCAAATTCTGAGCTCTCTGATTCTGTGCTTATTCTCCTTTTCTTATTTTCCGGTGTTTGGAATCTGCTTGGATTGTTTTCCCTACATTGGCCACTTGTACAAAACTGTTATCAGTTTTGCAATCAAATTCTGAGCTCTCTGATTCTGTGCTTATTCTCCTTTTCTTATTTTCCTTCTTGCTTGGAACCATTTTTCCAGTTTGTAACAATGGTTCATATTGTTTCCTCTGGAAAAAACTGCATGGTCTCTTTCCTACACTCCAGGCCACTTGGCCTGCAGTTCAGAAATTAACTGTTGCCCCAACGCTTTGTATTTTGTTTCTTCGCATGCTGGCAAACTAAAATATTGCTGTAGCCTTTGGAAAACCGGTGCAATATATTTGTTGAGCATCTCACTCACAATGAATTTGCAATAACAGCGAAGTCGACTAACAGCTGACAGTTTATTCTGAATCAACAGACTATTTGAAAATCAATTTACGTAGAATAATAGAACAGAATGACCTGATTGTCCACAACACAGACATTAAAAACAAAAGCAGGCACACACATACACTCAGATAACAATCTCGACCTTGCTCGGACCATCATCCACTAAACATAGTAATGTAAACTAAGAAAAATATGCAAACACGAGTGCCCAATAAAATATCCAGCAAAAGGACGAACTGAGAACTATACGATACTTTACTACAACAAAAGGAGGAATACTTGCTCTCAGGAGAATTCTCACAACGATCTACTGAAGAGCAATACAACACATCTATTGTACTATAGTAGTTAGCAATATTTTCTACTGCTAACTACTTCTAACAGTAATAAATCTGCAATCTCAAAGATTGCTATCTTAGCAATAATTTCTATTGTTGATTACTCTTAGCAATAAAAAATCTGCAATCTCAAAGATTGCTATCTTAGCAATAATTTCTATTGTTAATTACTCCTAGCAGTAGAAAATTTTTAATCTCAAAGATTGATTATTACTATCGTGGCAATAATTTCTACGACTAATTACTCCTAACAACAGAAAATTTATAATTTCAAAGGTTGCTATCTTAGCAATAATTTCTATTGTTAATTACTCCTAGCAGTAGAAAATTTTTAATCTCAAAGATTGATTATTACTATCGTGGCAATAATTTCTACGACTAATTACTCCTAACAACAGAAAATTTGTAATTTCAAAGGTTGCTATCTTAGCAATAATTTCTATTTTAATTACTCTTAGCAGTAGAAAATTTTTGATCTCAAAGATTGATTATTACTATCGTGGCAATAATTTCTACTACTAATTACTCCTAACAACAGAAAATTTGTAATTTCAAAGGTTGCTATCTTAGAAATAATTTCTATTGTTAATTACTCTTAGCAGTAGAAAATTTTTGATCTCAAGGATTGATTATTGCTATCGTGGCAATAATTTCTACTACTAATTACTCCTAACAATAGAAAATTTGTAATTTCAAAGGTTGCTATCTTAGCAATAATTTCTATTTTAATTACTCTTAGCAGTAGAAAATTTTTGATCTCGATTGATTATTGCTATCGTAGCAATGCGTGAAATTAAAAGGAAAATAAAATGCGCATGCGTGAAAAGGAAGAAAATGAAATGCGCATGCGCAAAACAAGAATAGAAAATGAAACACGCATGCGCGGAAAGAAAGGAAATGGAATGCGCATGCGCGAATTAAATTGTTCGCAGCACCACGTGAACTTTCCTCTCATTCGTTCGTTACTCTTCTACTCTTTATGTTTCCTCGATTTATTCTCACATCCAGTTAATTAAAATTGAATAAAAGTAATAGGTGTATTATTTCTAATACACCGAAAAATAAGGGGAAAATGGAAAAGTGGAAAAAAATACAATACATATATTATAGTGTACCATATAATATAAATATTATACTAGAATTGTCTGTTATAGACCGTTACTCTTGATGACTTTTTGTTACTAAATCTACTGAATACCAACTGAACGCTTCTCTTTAAAACAAAGGTACGAAGGTTTTTATAGATATTTAGTTATTTTTCTATTTAGAGAGGATGTCTCCAATTTTTCAGCGGGAAAATTTCTGTTTTATAGATGGAGTCCCTGGTGGAGTCGTTAAATACCACAAAATAGTTTACTTGGCTGTCCATAATTGCGTGCGACCATTTTTAAACACGTTTTGCAACGATGGCGCCAGGTAGTTCTTCAGTTATGGTGTGGAACCGGAAGAGCTTATTTAAAAATGACCAACACGTGGATTTCGGGTAAAACTACTTTTTCATTTGCTGCTACGATGTCTGCACTCTTCCAAAGCTCAAAAAGAAATAGGAAATTCTTCTTTGTATTTTGAAGTATTATCCTACATAAGTACTACACAAGTAAGTTACTATCTTAAGTACTAAACTAAAGCTATCTACTTAAGTACTAAATTAGTACTTCAGTTACTATCTTAAGTATTAAGTTATTACTTAAGTTACTATCTTAAGTACTACATAAGTAATTTATTATTCTACATTAAATTTGAATTATTTTTAATTAATTATCTTGCGTTAAAGTACTAAGTTAAGTTACTTAAATTACTATCTTAAGTACTACGTAAGTAATTTATTATCCTACATTAAATTTGAATTATTTTGAATTAATTATCTTGCGTTAAAGTACTAAGTTAAGTTACTTAAATTACTATCTTAAGTACTACGTAAGTAATTTACTATCTTACATTAAATTTGAATTATTTTGAATTAACCATCTTACATTAAAGTTACTGGCTAAGAACTAGATTTTCTCTTATTCTAACATTACGCTATCTTAAAACTACCCTTAAGTTATTTTATTCTATTTTATTTATAGTAACTTAGTCTGGATGTTGTGTGACTTCTGCTTATCGATCGCCACATAATAATTTACTTTCCTTTCTGTTATGTTGCAGTTCCATTCTACACATTTGGCGTTGAAGTTCTCTGCTATCGGAACGTCTGTGTATTTGCAGAGCTTCTTAATAAATTCATTCCGTGTTTTATACCTTAGTATTTGGTCTGTAACAGCCTGCTATAATAAGAAGTTATTATAAAGAGGTAAACTTATTATTTCTACTATTATGGTGTTTATTTCTGTCTTAAAAATGATTGTCTAATATGATAAATTTTATGTTGTTTGTAGAAAGGCCATATGCCCTCCTCTGGCGGAAACTCTATCACTACGTATTTTTTAAAATTTATGTGAAATGGTTGATCAGGTCCGAGCCAGGTTTCCGTGATTATCAATATGTCTGTTGCGTTTGCCAGAAGTTTGACCTCTGAGATTTTCTTATTTATGCTGTTACAATTCCAAAGGATAACTTTTAGTTTGCTGTCCATATTTTTGTTTTTTAATTTTGTTATATTACTAATAACTTCCTTGTTTGTTTTGCTTGCCCTTTTGTATGTTCGGCTGTATATCTCGTTGACATATGTTGCATGTGTGGCTTTTTGTAGTTTCAGAATAATATACCTTCGCTTGTGGTTAAGGTTTCCTGTCCATCCATCTTCTTCATGTTTAGTATTTTTAAGGGTTGACATTTCTTAGAGCCAGATAATTTTCTCTCGTAGATTCGAATACTGAACTTATGACTTTGATGATGTATTCTTCCAGCTTCCCAGACGTTAACATTTTTTAGTGCCATAATTAATTGTATTCCTTTCCCTTTTGTGATGATCAGACATTTAGGGTCCTTGGTCTGATGCCTATCTTTAAGGTGCGTACAATTTCCTTGAAATGCCTTGGTGCACCCTGTTATGTTGTGAGCGTTCTTTCTCTGTCCACATTCTTTACAAATTTTTGCGCTTCTACAGCTTTTGGCTGTATCCAAATTTGTAACAGTCGAAGCACATTCTTATGGGTTCAACGCATGCTTCTACTCTAATGTTATATAATCCATAGATTTTAATTGTATTTGGCAATGCTGTTCCTTCGAAACTGAGGACTACCAAATTGCTTGAAACTCATTTAGATTTGCCAGTCTCCTAGCTTAGAACCTTTTGGCAAACTTAATTGGACGCAGTGATTCCGTGTAACTTATAATATCCTCCAGTAGGTATTCCTCATCATAACCCTTGATAATACCTTTTCTTTCTTTTCTGTAATTTGGTATAAGTGCCTGTACATCATTTTTACCCAAATTGCTTTTTCCCCAGATTTGAATTTGGTATCAATTCTTCTGCTCCACATTTCGCTTTGCTTATAATTTTTTCCATGGCCAACAGAAATTAGCTTCAAGATTGCACTTTTCTTGTATTCTGGCATTTAATTACTACATATGCTGACCCCGTATGGATATAATTGAAGGTCTGCGGTGTTTGAAATCTGCTTGGATTGTTTCTCCTGCATTGGCCTCTTTTTTTCAGTTTTGTGATCAAATTCTGAACTCTCTGATTCTGTGCTTCTTCTCCTTTTCTTATTTTCCTTCTTGCTTGGAACCATTTTTCCAGTTTGTAACAATGGTTCATATTGTTTCCCCTGGAAAAACCTCCATGGTCTCTTTTCCTACGCTCCAGGCCACCTGGCCTGCAGTTCAGAAATTAACTGTTGCCCCAACGCTTTGTATTTTGTTTCTTTGCTTGCTGGTAAACTAAAATATCGCCTTAGCCTTTGGAAAACTGGTGCACTATATTTGTTCAGCATCTCACTGACAATGATTTTGCACTAACAGCAAAGTCGACTGGTAGCTGACAGTTTATTCTGAATCAACAGACTATTTTGCAATCAATTTACATAGAATAATAGAACAGAATGACCTGATTGTCCACAACACAGACATTAAAAACAAAAGCAGGCACACACATACGCTCAGATAACAATTTCGATCTTGCTTGGACCACTATTTACTAAAAATAGTAATGCAAACTAAGAAAAATATGCAAACACGAGTGCCCAATAAAATTTCCAGCAAAAGGACGAACTGAGAACTATACGATACTTTACTACAGCAAAAGGAGGAATACTTGCTCTCAGGAGAATTCTCACAACGATCTACTGAAGAGCAATACAACACATCTATTGTACTTTAGTAGATAGCAATATTTTCTATTGCTAATTACTCCTAGTAACAGAAAATTTTTAATTTCGAAGGTTGCTATCTTAGCAATAATTTCTATTGTTAATTACTCTTAGCAACAGAAAATTTTTAATTTCAAAGATTGTTATCTTGACAATATTAATGTTGGTAATAGTTTAACAGGAAATTATGTAATTTAAGTTTAATTATTGTATCATAGTAAAATAATAAAATATAAGAAGTACATATAATATGTGGTAAAATCTGAACAATTAATATTGGAAATAGTTTGACAGAAAATTATTTAAGTTTAATTATTAAATCACAGTACAATAAAAGATAGAAAGGACACAACACGCGGTGAAATTCGAACTTTAATGCTAGAAATTATTTAATTTAAATTTAATTATCAAATCGTAGTAAAATAAAAGAAAAAAAGGAACACATGTAATTCTTGTACAACAAGCAATAATTAAGAAAACCGAATGTAAAGTTTAATAAAATGTTAACTGAAATTTTGAAATTATAACAGAGTTTTTTAAACTAGTGGATCGCGAGCCCAATTCATGGTTTCTTAAGCTTTTTGGTGTGAGAACCACATAATATTTATGAACATTTTTGCTTGAGCACTGCAGACAAATATCCTTTGCAGTTTTAGGCTATTAACTTTAAGACAAAAGGCAATGTGAAAATTTTCAGTAAGTACTAAAGTTAAAAAATATAATACAATAATAAAAATATTTTTTAGCGACCTCAGCAGAGATCTTTCAAGTTTGTTATTTATTGTTTAAAATATTTTCTATTGCTAATTTCTTGTAACAGTAATAAATCTGCAATCTTGAAGATCTTAGTAATAATTTCTATTGTTAATTACTCTTAGCGATAAAAAATCTGCAATTTCAAAGATTGCTATCTTAGCAATAATTTCTATTGTTAATTACTCTTAGCAATAAAAGATCTGCAATTTCAAAGATTGCTACCTTAGCAATATTTTCTATTACTAACTTCCCCTAGCATTAGAAAATTTCTAATCTCAAAGATTGCTATCTTAGCAATAATTTCTATTGTTAATTACTTCTAGCAGTAGAAACTTTTCAATCTCAAAGATTGCTATCTTAGCAATAATTTCTATTGTTAATTACTCTTAGCAATAAGAAATCTGCAATTTCAAAGATTGCTACCTTAGCAATATTTTCTATTACTAACTTCCCCTAGCATTAGAAAATTTCTAATCTCAAAGATTGCTACCTTAGCACTAATTTTTATTACTAACAGTTACAATCTCAAAGATGGATATCTTAATAATAATTTCTACTGTTAATTGCTCCTAGCAATAGAAAACTTTCAATCTCAAAAATTGCTACCTTAGCAATATTTTCTATTGCTAATGTCTAGGAAAGAGTCAAATGTAAAGGGTTAAACTTATTCCACAACATCAGAGTTGATAACACGTTAAGCATGGGTATAGAGAAAATATTGTTTCGCTAAGGACAGCAAAAAATTAGGGGGACCAGTACCAAAGTAATGTCGCTTTCTTAAATTCAATTCAAACGAATACATTTTTAACAAGTTTTTATTTTTAGTCATTAATGTAATCACCTTCGTTATCAACAACCTTTTGCCATCTAGTGTGCAAATTTTCAATGCTGGACCGATAAAAATCAACTGGTGTTTGAGTGAAATATCTCGAGATGGCATTTTGGACATCATCCAAATTTTCAAATTTTTTGCCACTAACAAAATATTGTAGCGATCGGAATAAATGGTTATTTATTGATTTTAATAATTAATCAATTAATTGATTAATTTTTTCCAAAGTTTGTCTTGCACAGTGCTTGCATTGTCGTGTTGCAGAATAATGCCTTTTCTGTTGACAAATGACGGATACTTTTCGATTAAAGATTGGTTTACTCGATCCAATTGTTCAGAATAAAGATCTGCATTAACAGTTTGTCCAGGTTTCAGCACTTCAAAATGAACAGTTTCGCGTATACTCCATCAAACACACAGAAGCGCCTTTTTGGAATGCAAACCCGGCTTCGCAGTACTTCGTGGTGATTCATTTGGAGACAGCCACTGCCTTTTGCGTTTTGGATTATCATATAGGACCCATTTTTCGTCTCCAGTGATCAAGCGATCAAAAAACAGCTCTGTATGGTGCCGTTGAAGCAACACGTTGCATGCGATGGATCGATTGGCTCTGTTTATTTTTCCAATCTGCTGCAAATGTTCTTGGATGGTCGACCAAGGTTGTTTAAGGGTGTTTGAGAGTTCTTCGATTGTCGACATGTATTTGCTTCCACTTCTGCCCTTAGCATGTCGTTGTCTAATGTTGTTGGTCTTCCTGATCGATAGAAGTCAGAGATCAAAATTACCGGATCTGAACTTAGAGAACTATCTTTGGCATTTACGAACGTCTAATGCACTTGGATAAACATCGCAAATGTCTTTGGTCGCAACTGTTACCTTGCAAAACTCAAAAAGCATACAATGCTGGATATGCTCTTTTGATATTTGGCTGGCCATTTCACCCAAAATTGCAAAAAAATTAATTATTTAGAAGTAAACAAGCCTCAATAACTTTAAAATGTCTTTAACATGACTTCGAAGTACACAATGAGCTGACAAATTACAATCAAATATCGATATGCGCATAAACGACATTACTCTTCGGTCCCCCTAATATTTTCGTATTATTTTATTAGCACCAAATTTAAACTATATTCGTTAATATGTTCGAGGACAGTAAAAGTTTCTGCGAGACGCAAAAATCAAGTCATTTTATTTTTAAATTAAATTTCACTTCAAATCTCATTTTGTTTTTAAATTGGTTGTGATATGCGAAATTTGATTAAACACATTTTATAAGGGTAGTCAGATCATATTTTAATCGTTATATGCAATGAATTCTATACCATTCACGACAATACAAGATAATACGGTTATATAAAATTAAATTCAAAATAATTCACTTTAAGATCTGAATGCTACGGTATTCATATCATTCTGCATTATTATAAAATGAATGCTATAACATTCACGTCCGAGAACGTATTATAATAAGAGAATTCCTTGATGTGACGCTAGTTAAAGTAGAGCAATCAGTGAGTCACTAATTCTATACCACGCCATGCCAAACACATAGTATTAATCGCTATAAAATATAATTACGGAGATTATACTCATTTTCTCAAGTTTTTTACATTGAAATAAAAATTTTCTATCGCTGACTGCCTTTGGCGTCACGTAAAATTTCAACAAGTGACTTACAACAAATGTTAATTTCCACAGAGAAATTGGAGATTGAACTCTCTATTCTCAGCAACAAGTTATTATTATAATATTACAAATATAAATTGTTTATGCTGAGTTTTGTAGAGTCAATTTTATATCAATTCAGGGTAAGATCAAGACTGAGATTTGAGTGTTCCATGGACATTCTTATATTGTTCATTATTTTATATTTTAATTATATTATAATTTATATTTTATTGTTCATTATTTTGTTGAGAAAAGGACCTTAATCAAAGGATGGATTTTGACTTTTGTCCAGATGCATGCCAAATGGATGACACTTGCTTGTTTTACAGTCATCATTGTTTTACAGTCAGTTTGTTTTAAATTGTTTGTAAATGTATTGGTCATCGCACTGACGTGGTTATAGAGCAAGTCGTCTTAAAACTTAAACTGCCTTTATTAAATATTCAGTTTAGCCCAGGGAATTTTAAAAACTTTAAACAAAAATTTTTTTCACCAGAAAAGAATTTAAGTCACCCACAGTTTCAAATATAATTAAATTAAAACTTTTCTTGGTCTTAAAAATAGTTGATATAATTATTGTTTCGTTAGTTTTTCATATTTTAATAAATAAATGTAATAAATAAATGTAAGGTAGTGTCTAAAATTAAAAAAAAGAGAGTGAAGTTATTCACTATTTCAAAAATCATTAAATCAAAACTGCTCTTCTTTTTACAAATTTTTTTCATTGATCTTTAAGAAGCATCATAATTAATTTACTAACAAATGTATAAGGTAGTACCTAAAATTGAAGCAAAGTGAGTGAAGTCACTGAGAGTTTCAAAAATCATTAAATCAAAACTGTTCTTCTTCTTAAAAATTTTTTTCACTGATCTTTAAGAAGCATCATAATTAATTTACTAACAAATGTATAAGGTAGTACCTAAAATTGAAGCAAAGTGAGTGAAGTCACTGAGAGTTTCAAAAATCATTAAATCAAAACTGTTCTTCTTCTTAAAAATTTTTTTCACTGATCTTTAAGAAGCATCATAATTAATTTACTAACAAATGTATAAGGTAGTACCTAAAATTGAAGCAAAGTGAGTGAAGTCACTGAGAGTTTCAAAAATCATTAAATCAAAACTGTTCTTCTTCTTAAAAATTTTTTTCACTGATCTTTAAGAAGCATCATAATTAATTTACTAACAAATGTATAAGGTAGTACCTAAAATTGAAGCAAAGTGAGTGAAGTCACTGAGAGTTTCAAAAATCATTAAATCAAAACTGTTCTTCTTCTTAAAAATTTTTTTCACTGATCTTTAAGAAGCATCATAATTAATTTACTAACAAATGTATAAGGTAGTACCTAAAATTGAAGCAAAGTGAGTGAAGTCACTGAGAGTTTCAAAAATCATTAAATCAAAACTGTTCTTCTTAAAAATTTTTTTCACTAATTTTTAATAAGCATCATAATTAATTTACTAACAAATGTATAAAGTGCTACCTAAAACTAAAACAAAGTGAGTAACATCTCTCAGGGTTTAAAAAATAATTAAATTAAAATTGTTCTTTTTTTTTTAAATAGCTAATATAATTATCTTTTATATTATAAAGCATATATGCGTTTGAGGGAAGTCATCCGTGTAGCCTAAAACCGCATTTATGTGTTTTCTCTAAGTCATCGCCTTGGACTAAGTGCGCATATATGCGTTTGTCGATTTTTTCAATCAATATGCAATAAGTTTCGTGTAAAATTAATACAGCGGCACTCGTTAGTAATTTGCCTTCGTTAGGTAGCGGTTGGGCAATATTAGGGTCAGAAAAATCCCATTTTACGTCTCATTCTCAAACCAATTAGATTTCAAAATTATTCATTCCTGTTGTAAATATCAAATTAAGTTTTTTAGTTGATTGTAAAATTTAATCTTTTAAATTGTTCATGTTTATAATACATAATTTTAATGCTGAAAAATAACAGTCTTTAACTATTTAACCCCCTGCAAAAGAATCACTATAATTTATTATTTTTATTAGGAGCATTCAGAGCTCAAAACTTTAAAGTCAATGTAGTTTAGTAATCTTGTTATTTTTTAAAGAATTAGTTGAGAAATTGCTTTAAGAAAAAATACGAAATGATACAGATGAATATTTTAAATGAAAAAGTTTCATAGAAAGATTTTTTATAAAATCTTCAGATCTTAGAGCTTCAGAACTGAAAACTTCAGAACTCATAGCTTCAACTTTTAAAGTTTCTAAGGTCAGAGCTTCGACTCTCAAAGCATCAGAGTTTAAAATTCCAGATCTCAGAGCTTCAACTGTTAAAGCTTCAGAGCCCAAAATTTCAGATCTCAGAGCTTCATCTCTCAAAGCAACAGAGCTCAAAATGTCAGATCTCAAAACCTTCTGCAAAAGAATCACTACCCAGACAACACAAGATAAGAGGGTGGCGACACCATACCGGCACTGTAGCGACACTTCCGAGGAGTGTCAGCAGATCCGTAGTCATCTACGTCCGCACTGGTTAGCTAAAATGCCGGCACGCAGTGGCAGCACGTTCTAGTTACCAGCGTAACACGCGTGCGAATGACACTGCGCCAGCACCAGCGTGACACGCGTGTCATCGTTCCATTCAAAAATTTTTTCTGCATTGGCGTAGGCGTCACATTTGTTAATGGAGAACCACCTGTTATTCCGTACAAATTAAATACGTCAGAGTTTAGATATCCGCATACGAGTACTGACAGACGTTTTGATAGTTCTTTGCCAACATTTATAGTTACTGAGAGAGCCATATATATTTTTTCAATTCGTCAAATTCGAAAATTCATGCCAATAGAGAGTATTAAATACGATGGCAGCATATTGTTTAAGGAAATGTAATAAATGATACATTTACTTATAAAATGTTGAACTAATTAAGTTACGTTCACTTTACTAGCGTATCACAATTTTCAGGTGAAAATATTGAACGTAATTATTTGTTTTCCTTTGGTACATATATTCTTGTGCTAAATGGTTTTATCGTTTGTAAGGATTATTAAATATAAAATATGCCTTTGTTACATGAGTTTTTAACGATGAGTTGAAAAAAATATTTATAAAATAAGTGTATATATTTTTACGATAAAGTAATTAACGACTTTTCTGAAAAAATCGCTGTATTAAGTTATAGTTTATAGAAAATAATAAAAAGAAGTTTTTCTATCTTTCTTTCGTGTCAGTGTATCTATTTTCGAATCGAAATAAATAAATTGCTTAGTTTAGTCAGTTTTAATATTCGTTTATAATTTTTATGCAAACAGCTTCTTCATTGGTATATATTAGCCTACGCCACTGCCACGCGTGTCACTATGGTGAGCTGATAGTGTCATTGGCACGCCGTGTCGCCCCTGTGCTATATCGCCGTGCCTTGATAGTGCCGTGACGCGCAGTGTCGCTCCAGTGCTAGCCCTGTGCTGTTACGAGAACTGAGAGGTAGCACCGTGCTAGCACAGTGCTTAGAGTTCCACCCGGTGCCATTGGCGCTACAATCGCTGGTTGTCTGGGTATAATTTATTACTGTTTGCGTGTTGAATAGTCACTTCAGTGTGGCAAAAAAGTATTTTTTAGTCCCTACGAACCGTTTTGGCCAGGAGTATTCAGAATTCAAATGGTTTTAAAGTCACAAAGAGGGTACACTTATGTTTGCATGATAAAAGATAATCTTTTATAATTTCAATATATTTTAATATAATATAATGTTAATTGAAATTATAAATATATAATTAGAGGTAAAATGCTATTCAATATTATTGATATGTACTTGTTTATTAAATAAATTCAACTCAGATATAAATATATAAATATATTTATTAATAAATTGAATTATTATTTTGTTATGTTTATTATTAATTTATGGGATAAACTATAGGTTAATATACATGTATAATTAAAATGTGTAATAAAGGACAATCTTTTATAATTTTAATATACTTTAATATAATATAATTATAGTTGAAATTATAAATATATAATTAAAGGTAAAATGCTATTCAATATTATTGATATGTACTTGTTTATTAAATAAATTCAACTCAGATATAAATATATAAATATATTTATTAATAAATTGAATTATTATTTTATTATGTTTATTATTAATTTATGGGATAAACTATAGATTAATAAATATATATAATTAAAATACAGTAAATGTAATAGTAATATAAACATAAAATTTGATATTATAAATAAATATTTTATAATTTAACTAATAATGATAAAAATTTGAATAATTAATATAAAGTTTTAATAAAAATATATATTAAAAATTTTATTTGATATGATATAATGATTGTATTAGTAATATAAATAACATTATATATGTAATGTAAACTTTTATATATATATGGTTTTACATTATGTGTAAACGTGAATGTTTGAAAATAAGAGAATGTACAATTTTGAGAGTGCTCGATGAGTGAATTTATATAAACAATGTGTGCACGAAGAGAAAAATCAGTCTTTAAAAGAAAAGCAATGGTGTATTACAATATTAAAAACAAATTTCTGTCATTTTTCCTATACATTTTATATTTTTTAGTCTATAATTAGTATTAATTTAATTGCATATCGCTGTATTATACTTTAGTATAATAAAATACGTAATAACTAATAATAAAATATTAAGAAGTAATATCTAAATAGTAAATAGTAAATACTAATATTAAACTAAATATTACATATTAATATTAATACTACATACTAATATTGATACCAGATACTAATATTGAACTAAATACTAAATATTAATATTAATACTAAATACTAATATTAAATTAAATACTAAATATCAATATTAATACTAAATTCTAATATTAAGCTAAATACTAAATACTAATATTAAGCTAAATACTAAATAATAATATTAAGCTAAATATTAAATACTAATATTGGTACTAAATACTAATATTAAACAAAATATTAAATATTAATATTAATACTAAATACTAATATTAAGCTAAATACTAAATAATAATATTAAGCTAAATATTAAATACTAATATTGGTACTAAATACTAATATTAAACAAAATATTAAATATTAATATTAATATTAATATTAATATTAAATATTAATATTAATACTAAATACTAATATTAAGCTAAATACTAAATACTAATATTGATATTAAATACTAATATTAAACTAATATTACATAGTAATATTAATACTAGATACCAATAATAATACTGAATACTAATATTGGTACTGAAACAGAATATTTAATATTAATATTAATACTAAATACTAATATTAAACTAAATACTAAATACTAATATTAAACTAAATATTAAATATTAATATTAATACTAAATACTAATATTTCAATAATAAAATACTAAATACTGATATCGTTAACATTATTTCATAATAAACGCATGACCATCTCTATTCCACACATTATACAAACTTATAAAACAATAATCCTCACTAACTTCAAACCGTATCTCTGACAAAAAGCAGTACATAGAATAATTTATCAAATATAACGTCACGCAGGAACAATTTCCTAAATCCATCAAACCGACCAGCGATTGTTCGAAGCTGATCACGAAATCGAGGGTGTCCGTGTCCTTTTCACTCCATGCCCCTGGAATTTAAATAAAAATGCAGCCCCACTAAAAATAGCCAAGCAACGATAAACAAACGAGAGCCTGGCCGCGTCGACAGATGACGAAGCCTGGCGATCTCTGCTGTTATTCACAATATTCATCCCAGTTGACCTCGGCTAGGAATCTCTAATCCATGATTCCGCTACGAGCGACAGGGCGATCGTCCATCGGTACAATCAACCCGACACGGCTCGCACCAGCGCATCGATTCTCAAACAAGCCCACCACATCAAACAATCATGCCAGAATTGGCGCAAACTCGCTTCAATTCGCTCTAATCTACTACTAACCACACTGTCGTACCCCATTATGTCACAAATGGAGAATCAATGCACATTCAACGAAGAAAAGACCAAGAAAACCAAGCACAACTCGCAAAAATAGGACTACAAGTTGACAAAACACGCATTGGACGAAGAAAAGACCAAAAAACTAAGCATAACTCGCGAAAATGAGACTATAAGTGGGCAAAACACGCATTGGACGAAGAAAAGACCAAAAAACCCAAGCACAACTCGCGAAAATGAGACTATAAGTTGGCAAAACACGCGTTGGACGAAGAAAAGACCAAAAAACTAAGCATAACTCGCAAAAATAGGACTACAAGTTGGCAAAACGCGCATTGGACGAAGAAAAGACCAAAGAACCCAAGCACAACTCGCGAAAATGAGACTACAAGTTGGCAAAACAATCACGCCAATTCACGCAAACTCGCTTCAATTCTCTCTAATCTACTGTCGTACCCCAGTGTGTTGCAAATATAAAATAAACGCACGTTCGACGAAGAAAAGACAAGAAAACCAAGTACAAATGGTGAAAATAGGACTACAAGTTGGCAAAACACGCGTTGGACGAAAAAAAGACCAAAAACCCAAGCACAACTCGCAAAAATAGGACTATAAGTGGGCAAAACACGCATTGGACGAAGAAAAGACCAAAAAACCAAGCACAACTCGCAAAAATAGGACTACAAGTTGGCAAAAAACGCATTGGACAAAGAAAAGACCAAAAAACCCAAGCACAACTCGCAAAAATAGGACTACAAGTTGGCAAAACACGCATTGGACGAAGAAAAGACCAAAAAACCAAGCACAACTCGCAAAAATAGGATTACAAGTTGGCAAAACACGCATTGGACAAAGAAAAGACCAAAAAACCAAAGCACAACTCGCGAAAATGAAACTACAAGTTGGCAAAACAACCACGTCAATTCACGCAAACTCGCTTCAATTCACTCTAATCTACTACCAATCACACTGTCGTACCCTATTGTGTCGCAAATAGAAAATAAACGCGCATTCGACGAAGAAAAGACAAGAAAAAGCAAACCCAATTCGCGAAAATGGGACTACAAGTTGGCAAAACAACAACGCCAATTCACGCAAACTCGCTTCAATTTGCTCTAATCTACAACCAATCACACTGTCGTACCCTATTGTGTCGCAAATAGAAAATAAACACGCGTTCGACGAAGAAAAGACAAGAAAAAGCAAGCCCAACTTGCGAAAATGGGATAAGTTGGCTAAACAACCACGCAAACTCGCTTCAATTCCCTCTAATCTACTACCAACCACACTGTCGTACCCCAGTGCATCACGAATATAAAAGAAACACACGTTAAACGAAGAAAAGCCAAAAAAAAGCAAACCCAACTCGCGAAAATGCGACTGCAAGTTGGGTGGAAGGTTCAGGGTGGTTATTGGACGATTGGTAACGTCGTGATCGCGTTTGAGAACCCATGTGGTCGACGTTTACACGCACGTCGATCGTTTTCCCGGATGGACCCACGGAAACCGGACACAATGGGCCCGTTTCCGGTGAGCACAAGGCCAGAAATCGGACGTGGGGAGCCCACCGCGCCCGTCCACCATCGCGTTATCTCTCCACCGTGTTCTCTTCTGCCCCCTATGGCTTTTGCCTATACGAGCGAATCATTCATCGAGACGACGTGGAAACCCGCCAACCCCCGCGCGCGTCGCGGTTTTTTTCAACATTACTTCCACGGTACGCGACCATTTTTACCGGCAGTTCGATCACGAGTGCCGCGAGCGTTGCATGGGATTGGTTCTGATGAGTTCTCGTCGGTACGTTCCTTCAGTTGACAGTAAATCAAAAAAGATTCCGTGGTGAGAGTTCTGAAGACCCCGTTTCCGTCTGTCGCGGTTTTCCTCGAGGTGGACACGCGCGTGCAACTCTCTTCGTACTTTAAGGGTAAGTAAGAGCCATATCGTGCGAGTTTGTCTTTGACAATTGCTAGGTAGATGTAAAAGAATGTTGGTTTTTAACTGTTCAGTTTTAAGCAGTTATAACTTCTTCTTTAAGAGATTTTGTTAATTAAAATAAGAACTATTTGGCGGTTTTCCTCGAGGTGGTCACGCGCATTGAACTCTGTTCGTACTTTAAGGGTAAGTAAGAGCCATATCGTGTGAGTTTGTCTTTGATAATTGCTTGTTGGGTTTTAATTTTTCATTTTTAAGCGGTTATAACTGTTTTTCTAAGAGCAATATCGTGTGAGTTTGTCTTTGAGAATTGTCAGGTAGATGTAAAACGAGTGTTGGGTTGTAATTTTTCATTTTTAAGCGGTTATAACTGTTTTTCTAAGAGATCTTGTTAATTACAATAAAAACTATTTGGCGGTTTCCGTCAAGGTGGACACGCGCGTTGAACTCTGGTCGTACTTTAAGGGTAAGTAAGAGCGATATCGTGTGAGTTTGACTTTGAGAATTGTTTGGTAGATGTAAAAGGAATGTTGGTTTTTAATTTTTCATTTTTAAGCGGTTATAACTGTTTTTCTAAGAAATTTTATTAATTGAAAAAATAAATATTATAATTAAAGAAATTTAGAATAAGAAGCATTGGAATTAGTAGCAGGTTGATACATGAGATATAAGTTTATTTATGTGTGTAGTGCTAAATTCTGGGGTTCTGGAGCCGATGGAAGTGTTCTAGGCGTATTTTGACATTGTCTTGGGTTTTTAAGTAGTTTTTTGGAGCTTTGGGAGTTGTAGCTTTGACGTTTGAAGCTTTCAGAGCTAAAGCTATGAGATCTGAAGTTTTTAGTTCTGAAGCTGTAAGATCTGAAGCTTTGGGAGTTGAAGTTCTGAGATTTGAAGTTTTTGGAGTTGAAGCTCTGAGCTTTGGAGCTTTGAGAGTTAAAGCTCTGAACTTTGAAGCTTTGAGAGTTGAAGCTCTGAGATTTAAAGCTTTCAGTTCTGAAACTCTGAGAGTTAAACCTATGAGATCTGAAGTTTTCTGTTCTAAAGCTCCGAGATCTGAAGCTTTGAGAGTTGAAACCCTGAGTTTTCAAGCGTTTAGAGTTGAAGCTCTGAAATTTCAAGCTCTGAGATTTAAAGCTCTGAGCTTTGAAACTTTGAGAGTTGAAACTATAAGATGTCAAGTTTTGTGTTCTGAAGCTCTGAGATTTGAAGTTTTGAGAGTTAAAGCCCCAAGCTTTGATGATTTGAGAATTGAAGCTTTAAAATCTGAAGGTTTGAGAATTGAAGTCCTGAGTTTAGAAGCTTTTAGAGTTGAAGCTTTAAACTTCGAAATTTTGAGAGTTCAAGCTCTGAAATTTCAAGTTTTCAGCTCTGAAACTTTGAGAGTTGAAGCCCTGATCTTTGAAACTTCAAAGTTGATGCTCTGAGTTTCGAAGCTTTGAGAGTTGAAGCTCTGAGAGCTGAAATTTTTGGCTCTAAAGAATCGAGCAAACTATCATTGTATCGCACGTTAGTTAACAGTATTTTGGTCAAAAGCTCCGTTAATATTGCGAGCCGTCTCAGTTGCTTTTCGACCTCGTTTCAACTGTAAATTGCTCTTAATTGCTTTTTTATCTAGCACTGTTAAAATGATCAAAACCTAGCTATAATCGATCTTAATTAATCGATCATATAATATTTGTAATCAAAATAAAGAGCAGAGTCTCAGCTTTAAAATGATATATATACATATTGACAATATTTGTCATAAAATTTATGAAAATTTCTTGAAAATTGTTGAAAATTTCAAAGATGAAGTTCAATCAAATGTAAACCAAAATTCCTTTTGCATCGATCTCATAATATTTGTAATCAAAATAAAGAGCAGATTCTAAGCTTGAAAATGATCTATGTCTTGACAACATTTATTATAAAATTTATGCAAATTTCTTGAAAATTAATGAAAATTTCAAAGATAAAGATCAACCATATCATATATTCAAGGATCAAGTTCAACCATATGAAAACCAACATCCCTTTTGCATCGACCTAATAATATTTGTAATGTCATTCAAAATAAAGAGCAGGTTCTAAGCTTTAAAATGATATGTATATTGACAATATTTGTCATAAAATTCAGGAAAATTTCAAAGATGAAGTTCAATTAAATGTAAACCAAAATTCCCTTTGCATCGACCTAATAGTATTTGTAATCAAAATGAGAAGCAAATTTTAAGGTTTAAAATCATTTATTATAATATTTATGAACATTTCAAAGATAAAGTTCAACCAAACAAAAATCAGCATTGCTTTTGCACCGACCTAATAATATTTTTAATCAAAATAAAAAGCAGATTCTAAGCTTTAAAAATATTTATTATAAAATTTATGAAAATTTCTTGAAAATTATTGAAAATTTCAAAGATAAAGTTCAACCAATTGTAAACCAAAATTCCCTTTGCATCGCCCTAAACATGTCAGATGGTGCATAATTTCGTGAAATAGAAGTGAAATTTGAACGAAGAAGAACAGTACTGAATGGAAAGAAACGCTTTCAAGTTCTTCAGCAGAGATAATTTAGAGATAAGAAAAATGGAGAAACACTTTTCGAATTTTCAGAGACATATTTCTCAGTCTAACGCAAATTTCATTTAAAAAATTTGTTAAACTGAGACTAAACGAAATTTTGCCCCAAAATTATTACTAAATTTTGAATTACTTTAATTATGAAGAAATTATGAAATACTTTCGTGCTGTAATTCGAAGATTGTTTATAATTAATTTCAGTGAAAGACAATTAGTGTGAGAGAAATGTTCAATTTTTATTTCGCGATACATTTGCAATTCCTTATTGTAAGTTTTATTTTTTATGCATTTTCAATTTTATAATTCTATGGCAACCTAGGAGCATTATTTAATTGTCCAAATGTTATCTGAATGTATTTTCTCGAATTCAAGGTACTGCAATAATATTTGGTCGATGCAAAAGAAATGTTTGTTTTCATATGGTTGAACTTTATCTTTGAAATTTTCATAAATTTTAAGATATTATTAAGCTATAACTCTCAAAACTTTAAAAAAATACTTAAAATATCATTTTAAAGCTTAGAATCTGCTCTTTATTTTAATTACAAATATTATTAGGTCTATGTAAAACGAATATTGGTTTTCATATGGTTGAACTTTATCTTTGAAATTTTCATAAATTTTATGATATTATTAAGCTATAACTCTCAAAGATTTAAAAAAATACATAAAATATAATTTTAAAGCTTAGAATCTGCTCTTTATTTTAATTACAAATATTATTAGGTCTATGCAAAAAGAATATTGGTTTTCATACGGTTGAACTTTATCTTTGAAATTTTCATAAATTTTATGATATTATTAAGCTACAACTCTCAAAGATTTAAAAAAAATACATAAAATATAATTTTAAAGCTTAGAATCTGCTCTTTATTTTAATTACAAATATTATTAGGTCTATGCAAAAAGAATATTGGTTTTCATATGGTTGAACTTTATCTTTGAAATTTTCATAAATTTTATGATATTATTAAGCTATAACTCTCAAAGATTTAAAAAAATACTTAAAATATCATTTTAAAGCTTAGAATCTGCTCTTTATTTTAATTACAAATATTATTAGGTCTATGTAAAAAGAATATTGGTTTTCATATGGTTTAATTTTATTTTTGAAATTTTCATAAATTTTATGATATTATTAAGCTATAACTCTCAAAGATTTAAAAAAATACATAAAATATAATTTTAAAGCTTAGAATCTGCTCTTTATTTTAATTACAAATATTGTTAGGTCTATGCAAAAAGAATATTGGTTTTTGTTTGGTTGAATTTTATCTTTGAAATTTCCACAAATTTTATAATAAATATTGTTAATATATAGATCATTTTCAAGCTTAGAATCTGCTCTTTATTTTGATTACAAATATTATTAGATCAATACAAAAGAAATATTAGTTTTCATATGGTTGAACTTTATCTTTGAAATTTTCAATAATTTTCAAGAAATTTTCATAAATTTTATGATAAATATTTTTAAAGCTTAGAATCTGCTCTTTACTTTGATTAAAAATATTATTAGGTTTATGTAAAAGGAATATCGGTTTTTATATGGCTGAACTTTATCTGAGAAATTTTCATAAATTTTATAATAAATACTGTCAATAGATAGATCATTTTCAAGCTTAGAATCTGCTCTTTATTTTGATTACAAATATTATTAGATCAATACAAAAGAAATATTAGTTTTCATATGGTTGAACTTTATCTTTGAAATTTTCAATAATTTTCAAGAAATTTTCATAAATTTTATAATAAATATTTTTAAAGCTTAGAATCTGCTCTTTACTTTGATTAAAAATATTATTAGGTTTATGTAAAAGGAATATCGGTTTTTATATGGCTGAACTTTATCTGAGAAATTTTCATAAATTTTATAATAAATACTGTCAATAGATAGATCATTTTCAAGCTTAGAATCTGCTCTTTATTTTGATTACAAATATTATTAGATCAATACAAAAGAAATATTAGTTTTCATATGGTTGAACTTTATCTTTGAAATTTTCAATAATTTTCAAGAAATTTTCATAAATTTTATGATAAATATTTTTAAAGCTTAGAATCTGCTCTTTACTTTGATTAAAAATATTATTAGGTTTAAGTAAAAGGAATATCGGTTTTTATATGGCTGAACTTTATCTGAGAAATTTTCATAAATTTTATAATAAATATTGTCAATAGATAGATCATTTTAAAGCTTAGAATCTGCTCTTTATTTTTATTACAAATATTATTATATGTATATTGACAATATTTATTATAAAATTTATGAAAATTTCAAAGATAAAGTTCAACCATATAAAAACCAACATTCCTTTTGCATCACCGTAATAGCTCTGTTTTGCGGTTTTTAACAAAATTTCTACAAAAAAAAAGGTGAACTTACTTAATAATAATAAACTTAACAATAATAATTATTATTAAAATTAATAATAATAATAATAATTAAAAGTAATAATAATCATAATAAACTTAATAATAACAGTTATAAACTAGTAAATAAAATACATATTTACGATCACGAAATTCATTCTAAGTAAATCTATCTTCTTCCACTTGATCTAAATAATGGAAAAAAATTTGTATTTGTATTGTAATTTGTATTGTAATAAAAATTGTGTACAATTTCTACTCAAATTTTAATTCAAATAAGAACATTTGCACACGTTCAGCTTTTTTTTCAGGTATTCATCGCGTCAAATAATTAGCGACGCGTTTATTCGTTGGTACAACAGGGTGATTGCATGAAATTCAGTGATTTCTGATCGTGTAATTATTTCGACGAGATATACAACATTAAATTGGTGGCTCGATTGGTCAGAATTTATAATTTTCACTCGTTCGCCGTGATATTTAATTATCGAACGAGCGACCATCCGCTTTGGATGGAGGGCTGTGATTATCGAGGCGATAAAGCATAACGCAATTAACACTAGACTTACCAGACCAGTCATTGGTTAACTGATCATGCAATTTCAATTGGAAATTCCTATTTCATGTAACATTTATTTTCTGAAATAATGTTATGACTTTTGTAGCTATAAATGTGCCCATAATTATGAAAGTAGTTTAAGTCAAAATAAAAAAAAATGAGTTTATCAGTTATTTCACAGCACATTATTTGAAACTAAATTTTATTCAATGTCATTTTTACGATATCGTCAAAAATGAACCATTAAATGGTTGTTGTAATTTCAACATTATATGGAATTCATTTAGTGTTAATTATAAAAGTGGTCTAAGTCAAAATTAAAAAACAATGAGTTTATCAGTTATTTCACAGCACATTATTTGAAACTAAATTTTATTCGATGTAATTTTTACGATATCGTCAAAAACGAACCGTTAAATGGTTGTTGTAATTTCAACATTATATGGAATTCATTTAGTGTTAATTATAAAAGTGGTCTAAGTCAAAATAAAAAAAAAATGAGTTTATCAGTTATTTCACAGCACATTATTTGAAACTAAATTTTATTCAATGTCATTTTTACGATATCGTAAAAAATGAACCATTAAATGGTTGTTGTAATTTCAACATTATATGGAATTCATTTAGTGTTAATTATAAAAGTGGTCTAAGTGAAAAATTTAAAGACATTATATAAACATAACTTGAAAATGGCGCGTGGTCGGTTATAAATCGATTAAAATAATAGTTATATTTCTTTTAAAACGTCCAACATGGACATCAGCATTGGTTAGTAATTACTTATTCCACAGCAACTCTTTCAGAAGGTTTTCCTTGGTTTTTTATTGAAATGGAATAAAAAATTGTTATTCTACATTTTCAACTTATTTTTTCATCTAGAATCATCTGTTCTTCATTTCAAACTAAGTAGGCTGTTAGTTCTATGCAATGCGATGGCACTTTTCTATCAAGCACACCCATACCCAATAAAAATTCAAAGTCGATTATCTCAAAAACAAAGCCTCGAATGAAAAATTGTTATTCTACATTTTCGACTTATTTTTTCATGTAGAATCAGCTAACCCTTTCGGTTGTATCACCAATTATCGAACAACCTGTATAATTGGAAACTTGAATAATATGTATATATGTATATACATATATTTTTTTGTAAAAGTAAAAAGTTGAAAAGAAAGATAATTGTTTGCAGTTTTAGGATCTTTTGTAGTAAAGTTTTAATATTATTTATGGTAAAGGTGTAGGATTATTTGTAAGAAAGTTTTGGGATTATTTCTAGCAAAGTTTAGAATTATTTAGAGCAAAGTTTTGGGATTTTTAACGTAAAGCTTTAAAATTATTTATGGCAAAGTTTTAGGATTATTTCTAACATAGTTTTAGGAGTATTTAAAGCAATGTCTTGGAATTATTTAGAGCAAAGTCGTGGGATTATTTGAAGCAAAGTTTTAGAATTATTTATGACAAAGTTTTGGAATTATTATGAAATTATTATGCTTTAAAATTATTTGTGGCAAAGTTGTAGGATTATTTAATCCCAAAGTTTTGGGATTATTTAGTGCGAAATTTAGGGATTATTTAGAGCAAAGTTGTACAATTATTTATAGAAAAGCTTTAAAATTATTTCTAACAAAATTTTAGGATTATTTAAAGTAAAGTTTTGGGATTGGAGTTTTGGAATTATTTAGAACAAAGTTTTAGAATTATTTAGAGCAAAGTTTTAGGATTTGTAAAGTAAAGCTTTAAAATTATTTATGGCAAAGTTTTAGGATTATTTCTAACATAGTTTTAGGATTATTTAGAGCAATGTCTTGGAATTATTTAGAGCAAAGTCGTGGGATTATTTGAAGCAAAGTTTTAGAATTATTTATTACAAAGTTTTAGAATTATTTACAGCAAAGTTTTAGGATTTTTAAAGTAAAGCTATAAAATTATTTATGGCAAAGTTGTAGGATTATTTAGTCCAAAGTTTTGGGATTATTTAGTGCGAAATTTAGGGATTATTTAGAGCAAAGTTGTACAATTATTTATAGAAAAGCTTTAAAATTATTTCTAACAAAATTTTAGGATTATTTAAAGTAAAGTTTTGGGATTGGAGTTTTGGAATTATTTAGAACAAAGTTTTAGAATTATTTAGAGCAAAGTTTTAGGATTTTTAAAGTCAAGCTTTAAAATTATTTATGGCAAAGTTTTAGGATTATTTCTAACATAGTTTTAGGATTATTTAGAGCAATGTCTTGGAATTATTTAGAGCAAAGTCGTGGGATTATTTGAAGCAAAGTTTTAGAATTATTTATTACAAAGTTTTAGAATTATTTACAGCAAAGTTTTAGGATTTTTAAAGTAAAGCTTTAAAATTATTTATGGCAAAGTTGTGGGATTATTTAGTCCAAAGTTTTGGGATTATTTAGTGCGAAATTTAGGGATTATTTAGAGCAAAGTTGTACAATTATTTATAGAAAAGCTTTAAAATTATTTCTAACAAAATTTTAGGATTATTTAAAGTAAAGTTTTGGGATTGGAGTTTTGGAATTATTTAGAACAAAGTTTTAGAATTATTTAGAGCAAAGTTTTGGGATTTGTAAAGTAAAGCTTTAAAATTATTTATGGCAAAGTTTTAGGATTATTTCTAACATAGTTTTAGGATTATTTAGAGCAATGTCTTGGAATTATTTAGAGCAAAGTCGTGGGATTATTTGAAGCAAAGTTTTAGAATTATTTATTACAAAGTTTTAGAATTATTTAGAGCAAAGTTTTAGGATTTGTAAAGTAAAGCTTTAAAATTATTTATGGCAAAGTTGTAGGATTATTTCTAACATAGTTTTAGGATTATTTACAGCAATGTCTTGGAATTATTTAGAGCAAAGTCGTGGGGTTATTTGAAGCAAAGTTTTAGAATTATTTATTACAAAGTTTTAGAATTATTTACAGCAAAGTTTTAGAATTTTTAAAGTAAAGCTATAAAATTATTTATGGCAAAGTTGTAGGATTATTTAGTCCAAAGTTTTGGGATTATTTAGTGCGAAATTTAGGGATTATTTAGAGCAAAGTTGTACAATTATTTATAGAAAAGCTTTAAAATTATTTCTAACAAAATTTTAGGATTATTTAAAGTAAAGTTTTGGGATTGGAGTTTTCGAATTATTTAGAACAAAGTTTTAGAATTATTTAGAGCAAAGTTTTAGGATTTGTAAAGTAAAGCTTTAAAATTATTTATGGCAAAGTTGTAGGATTATTTCTAACATAGTTTTAGGATTATTTAGAGCAATGTCTTGGAATTATTTAGAGCAAAGACGTGGGGTTATTTGAAGCAAAGTTTTAGAATTATTTATTACAAAGTTTTAGAATTATTTACAGCAAAGTTTTAGAATTTTTAAAGTAAAGCTATAAAATTATTTATGGCAAAGTTGTAGGATTATTTAGTCCAAAGTTTTGGGATTATTTAGTGCGAAATTTAGGGATTATTTAGAGCAAAGTTGTACAATTATTTATAGAAAAGCTTTAAAATTATTTCTAACAAAAGTTTCGGATTATTTAGAGTAAAGTTTTTGAATTATTTAGAAATAAGTTTTAGAATTATTTACAGCAAAGTTTTAGGATTTTTAAAGTCAAGCTTTAAAATTATTTATGGCAAAGTTATAGAATTATTTCTAACAAAGTTTTAGAATTATTTAAAGCATATTTCGAGCAAAGTCTTGGGATTATTCAGAGTAAAATTTTAGAATTATTTAGGGAAGTAAAGTTTCACAATTATTTAGAACAGAAGAGTGTAGCATGTACTCATTAAAAATTCAAAGTGGATTATCTCAAAAACAAAACTTCAGATGAAAAATTGTTATTCTACATTTTCGACTTATTTTTCATGTAGAATCACGCCCCTTCGGTTGTATCACCAGTTACGGATCACTTTGTGGGACCAATTATGGAGATTTTAACAGATTACTCAACAGCTAAATCGGTTTTAATTAATTTAATAAAATACTTTCATTTCAATATATATATCGTAATTGTTTATGGTTCTAAATGGTTCGAGTTCTTCAAATAATTAGCTACAAACGTCGTCGTTTTAAAACATTCACACGAAAAACTCATTTTGAATCCTACATTTGAATCTTAATAATTGATTAATTTTTAATAAAAATATATACTATTATTATATAATATAATATTAAGTATATAATAATACTGAAAGAAAATGAAATTCTTATTTATATAATAATAATATATATTTAATATTATATATTTATATATTAATTGTAGTAATATTATTACAATATTATTATTATTATATTAATTTTATTTTATTAAAAAATAATATATATTATTAAACATATATTATTATTTTTATATAAATATTTAAATATATTTAACACTTTGACACATTTCTGGCCATGCGATCGCTCTCAAAAATCCATTTTTTTTTTTCGATTGTTTATGACTGCCAGATGAAATGAAAATGATCACATTTTACCACAGTTTTTTTCCAAAAAACTTACGACGGCTATAATCGTCATTTGCTCAGCATGTCATTTTTCTATTCCCAAAGCAAATGACGGCTATAACCGTCGTTACGATTATACGCCATTTGCTTTATTAATTCAATGTATCTACTTAATTCATGAAAAAATACTTACAGAATAAATGGTTCGTCTTCACAGAATCATCTTTCGACTGCGTGAACTGAAATAGACTGAACTTTTGGTACGACTGCGTGATCGACTGTTATAGCATGAAAATTATTAGCAATAGAAACTAATAGCAATGGAATCTATTACTAATAGAAATTATTAGCTATAGAAGTTATTAACAATAGCAACTAATAACAATGGAATCTATTAGTAACAGAAACTATTAGCTATAGAAGTTATTAACAATAGTAACTAAAAGCAATGGAAATCATTAGCAAAAGAAATTATTCGCTATGGAAATTATATTGGCTATGGAAATTATTAGCTATAAAAATTATTAACAATAGTAAGTAAAAGCAATGGAAATTATTAGCTATGGAAATTATTAGCAACAGAAATTATTACCAATAGAAATTATTAGCGAAGGAAATTATTAGCAATAGAAATTACTAGCAATGAAAATTATAAGTAATGGAAATTATTAGCAAAAGAAATTATTAGCTATGGAAATTATTAGCTATAGAAATTATTAGCAATAGTAACTAATAGCAATGGAAATCATTAGCTATGGAAATTATTAGCAATAAAAACTAATAGCAATGGAAATTATTAGCTATAGCAATTATTAGCTATGAAAATTATTGGCAATAGAAATTACTAGCAATGAAAATTATTAGCTATAGCAATTATTAGCTATGAAAATTATTGGCAATAGAAATTACTAGCAATGAAAATTATTAGCTATAGCAATTATTAGCTATGGAAATTATTAGCAACAGAAATTATTACCAATAGAAATTATTAGCGAAGGAAATTATTAGCAATAGAAATTACTAGCAATGAAAATTATAAGTAATGGAAATTATTAGCAAAAGAAATTATTAGCTATGGAAATTATTAGCTATAGAAATTATTAGCAATAGTAACTAATAGCAATGGAAATCATTAGCTATGGAAATTATTAGCAATAAAAACTAATAGCAATGGAAATTATTAGCTATAGCAATTATTAGCTATGAAAATTATTGGCAATAGAAATTACTAGCAATGAAAATTATTAGCTATAGCAATTATTAGCTATGAAAATTATTGGCAATAGAAATTACTAGCAATGAAAATTATTAGCTATAGCAATTATTAGCTATGAAAATTATTGGCAACAGAAATTACTAGCAATGAAAATTATTAGCTATAGCAATTATTAGCTATGAAAATTATTGGCAATAGAAATTACTAGCAATGAAAATTATAAGTAATGGAAATTATTAGCAAAAGAAATTATTATCTATAGAAATTAGCAATAGAAATTATTAGCACTGGAAATTATTAGTAAAGGAAACAACTATTAACAATGATATTCTATTAGCAATGGAAATTATTAGCAATACCAACTATTAGCAGTGGAAATTATTAGCAATACAAATTATTTGTCTCTAAATACTCAAATATTCCAAAGCGAAAAAAAGAGTAACTAATATGCTGTCTGGCATGCTATCACTTTTTTTCTAGATATGTTATTTGATAATTTAACAAGTGTATGCGTTAGTACACTTCGTACTAACGCTGTTCTTTTTTTATTGATCAAAATATGCACAGCGGCTATAACCGTCATTTGCGTACATATTGTCAAGGATCTGACGGCTATAGACGTCATTTACGTCAAAGTGTTAAATAGATAATATCAAATATATATTATTATTATTTAAGTAATAATTTCATTTTTTTTTAGTATCCTTATATAAATTAATATTATATTACAATATTATATAAATAATAGTAATTATTTATATATATAATATTAAATATATCTTATAATTTATTATCAATTCCTTAATCATTATTAAATTACTATTATATAAGTAGTAATTTCATTTTTTTTCAGTATCGTTATATAAACTAATATTATATTACAATATTATATAAATAATAATATATATTTATATATATGATATTAAATATATCTTACAATTTATTATCAATTCCTTAATCATTATTAAATTATTATTATATAAGTAGTAATTTCATTTTCTCTCAGTATCGTTATATAAACTAATATTATATTACAATATTATATAAATAATAATACATATTTGTATGTATAATATTAAATATATCTTATAATTTATTATCATTTCCTTAATCATTATTAAATTACTATTATATAAGTAGTAATTTCATTTTCTTTCAGTATCGTTATATAAACTAATTTTATATTATAATATTATATAAATAATGATATATATTTATATATATAATATTAAATATATCTTATAATTTATTATCAATTCCTTAATCATTATTAAATTATTATTATATAAGTAGTAATTTCATTTTCTCTCAGTATCGTTATATAAACTAATATTATATTACAATATTATATAAATAATAATATATATTTGTATGTATAATATTAAATATATTTTATAAATGAACCTGCACAAGTTATTATCCATCTTATGAAAAAGTCACTTTGGACGAACATTTCTGTCACATTGAAAGCGAGCAGAGAGAACGAGCACGGTTTTAATGGAATTCCTCGACATCGTTCACCCTGAACACCTCCACACGTTCGCGCTCCCCCTAAATCCTGCAAAACCAACGAACCGTATTTCCAACTTTCAAATATTACGCTATTACGTGCTTGTTTACCTGCTGTCCCTTCGATTACCGTTATCTGCGTCTATGAGTTTGCTTTTTTCAAAATTGGCAAATTCTCTTAACTTTATTAACCCTTTGCACATGAATATCTCATCCAAGAGGACATCAGCATTGATCAGTGATTATTTATTCCACTGAAAAATTGGCAAAATTGATGAAAAGTTCTGAAACAAAAAGATTTATTATGTAATGAAGGATTATTAGATGAGATTGGTGAAAAATTGGAGAATTTCATTTCAGTAATTACCAACGATTCATTTATTGGACTGTATTATAAGAATGGTTAATGTAAGAAGCAATGATACTGTTCCTCAGTGGCTCTGCGCTGTCATAAAAACTATTATGTGCCTATAATTATGAAAGTGGTCTAAGTCAAAATAAAGAAATATGAGTTTATCAGTTATTTCACAGCACATTGTTTGAAACTAAATTTTATTCGATGTAATTTTTACGATATCGTCAAAAATGAACCATTAGATGGTTGTTGTAATTTCAACATTATATGGAATTCATTTAGTGTTAATTACAAAAGTGATCTAAGTCAAAATTAAAAAACAATGAGTTTATCAGTTATTTCATAGCACATTATATGAAACTAAATTTTATTCGATGTAATTTTTACGATATTGTCAAAAATGAACCATTAGATGGTTGTTGTAATTTCAACATTATATGGAATGCATTTAGTGTTAATTATGAAAGTGGTCTAAGTGAAAATAAATAAAAATAAGTTTATTAGTTATTTCATAGCACATTATATGAAACTAAATTTTATTCGATGTAATTTTTACGATATCGTCAAAAATGAACCGTTAAATGGTTTTTGTAATTTCAACGTTATATGGAATTCATTTAGTGTTAATTATGAAAGTGGTCTAAATGAAAAATTTAAAGACATTATATAAAGATAACTTGAAAATGGCGCGTGGCCCTCTTTCACGCGTTTCTGAACTACATAATAAACCGATAAATGATACACTTTTGATAAAACGAATGTCGCAGCCGAATTTTATTTCAACAAAATTACTAGAAGAGTCGACAACAAGAAGAGTAAAAAATACCGCGGACGAATCTGTCCCTTCGCTGCAAATACGATGGATGAGATTCTTGAAAAATGAACCTTATCAAATGTTCTATAAAACTTCTTTAGATGATTCTGAATTCCACGTTTTGGATCTTGCAACTAAAAGAGGAAGACCAAAAATATACGGAAATATTAAGCTACTTCCATTATACACCACCACTAGCCCAGTAACGAAAGAAAAACATAAAGATATTATCAGTTTTTCAGGAACATTTGACGAATCTTAAAAACTCGAAATGATAAAAATGGATCACTTTTTTAAAAAATAATTAATAAATGTTCATGAATTATTTCAGTAAAGTTATTGTTTTAAATAAAATTCGAAATGATAAAAATGGATTACTTTTTTAAAATAACTAATAAGAGTTCATGAATTATTTCATTAAAATTATTGTTTCAAATAAAACTAGAAATTATAAAAATGGATTACTTTTTAAAAATAATTAATAAATGTTCATGAATTATTTCATTAAAGTTATTGTTTCAAATAAAACTTGAAATTATAAAATTGGATTACTTTTTTAAAATAGTTAATAAATATTCATGAACTATTTCATTAAAATTATTGTTTCAAATAATAAAACTCATAGTTTTTTATTGCTTCAAGTCATTTATAGGACATTCAGTTAATTTTGAAAGTGGTCTAAGTCAATTCAAACGTTAAAAACAACATTTTCGTATGAAATTCACACAAAATTTCCTATTCATAATAAATTTCCATTAATCAAGACTAATAAAATTCTAAATAAAAAGGTCGTGAAAGCTAAGAAAGCTTCGAGATCTCAGAAAGCTCAAAAGCTTTGAAAGAATAGAGAACTTCGTAAGCTCAGAAACACAGAAGTTTCGAGAGCTCAGAAAGATCAGAAGCTTTGAAAGCTAAGAGATCTTTTAGAGCTCAGAAAACTCAAAACTTAGAAAGCTAAGAGATCTTTGAGAACTCAGAAAGCTTTGAAGGCTAAGAAAACTTCGAGAGCTCAAAAACTCAGAAGCTTCGATAGCTCAGAAAACTCAAAAGCTTTGAAAGAATAGAGAACTTCGTAAGCTCAGAAACTCAGAAGCTTCGAGAGCTCAGAAAGATCAGAAGCTTTGAAAGCTAAGAGATCTTTGAGAACTCAGAAAGCTTTGAAGGCTAAGAAAACTTCGAGAGCTCAAAAACTCAGAAGCTTCGAGAGCTCAGAAAACTCAAAAGCTTTGAAAACTAAGAAAATTTCGAGAGCTCAGAAAGCTTTGAAAACTAAGAAAATTTCGAGAGCTCAGAAAGCTTTGAAAACTAAGAGAACTTCGAGAGATCAGAAACTCTGAAGCTTTGAAAATTAAGAAAATTTCGAGAGATCAGAAACTCCGAAGCTTTGAAAATTAAGAGAACTTCGAGAGCTCAGGAAGCTCATATTTGCTTTGATAGTAAAATACGAATTTGTATCAACAATTCTGATCGTTATCGAAATTATAGTGTAACTATGAGATTGAACTTTAGCTTTGAAATGTAATTTCCCACATTTACCTATTTCTGGTACATTAAGGAGTGTTTAAGGGGTGTTACAATTTCTTACTATTATACAATACATATAATATCAGAAATTGTGCCTATCATATAGTAATATTAAATATCTAATAACTAACTTTTTCTGTAATAAAAAACTTAAAAATTTTAAGACTGGATTTAACATTAGTACTTTTTTCAGTTGCCAAATTGATTAACTCCACATAAGACATAGTACTAAAATAGGAATACCACGACGTTATTGAGATTATCCTGATGCTTATTTTTTTTGTAATTCAATTTCATCAATTGGATCAATTATATCAACTAATAGATTGATTATAATAATTTTTATTATTATAGAAAGGATAATTACTAAACGATTAATTATATTTAAATTTAATCAATAATCTTTAGAATGACTAATAAATTTTCCCTCATTAAATCACTTCTTTACTGAAAATCCTATTATTATTAATAATAAAATAAAAACTTTCTTCACACAATTTTAATATGGCAGATAAGTGCACTAGATTTAAGATTTATTAATATTGTTTTATAAGCATTTATTAAAAATTGCAACTTGACAACTATATTTTTTTCAAAATTCTAATTCTCCTTACACTGACAATTTAATTTCATTTCATAATTTAATAATAATAATTATAATTATAATTATAATATTAATTACAATAATTTTAATAATTTTATTTGCTAATTGATTCTCAAATCGATTTTTATTAAAAAATCATACTATTGAAATTATTTGAACAATTATTCCAATACTTATTTTAATACTTATTTGTTTCCTTTCATTAAAAATCCTATATTATATTGATGAAATCTTAAACCCAATCTTTTCAATCAAATCAATTGGTCATCAATGATATTGATCATATGAATATTCTGATTTTATTAATACTGAATTTGAATCATATATAATTAATGATAAATTAAATTTATTTCGATTATTAGATGTAGACAATCGTGTAATTATTCCTATAAAAACAGCTATTCGATTAATTATTACGTCAACTGATGTTATCCACTCATGAGTTATTCCTTCATGACACAGTCACATAAAAACTGTAACATTATTGACGATTATTTTTTTGGCTATTCTTTCTTATTAAGTTTATGTACCGTTAGATGAAAGCTATATCTGTATTTATGCATTCTACATTATATATTTGAATTTATATTATAACAGGAATTGTAAAAAACAATATATATTATTTTTAATCGCATTTCTCAACTTTTTGTTTTATGGAGTTAATCGATGTGTGCACTGAACGGCTCATTTAGTAATTTTCTTTTTTTTCAGAATTTCGTCGTTGGGATGACTACTTGTGATATTCACTTGAACAAATGAAGATGAAGAAATCGAATACATCGAATTTGTCACTGTACATTTCCATTCTTGCCACGCTAAGGGTAATCGTAAATGGTAAGTGCGAAATCTTTTTGAATTATGTAAATTTTTTTTGCTTTTAATAGTCGTTGTACATTGTTTCCATTGTTGCAAGTGTTTATCAACGTAACTTCAATCGAAACAATTGCTTACAGTGAAATCCGCTACATCGAGACTTGACGAAGTGCAGCCATACCCAAGAAAAATTCAAAATCGATTTTCTCGAAAACAAAGCCTCGAATGAAAAATTGTTATTCTACATTTCCGGTTTATTTTTTCATGTATATTGTTTCTGAATAGCTTGACTTCAATTACCAGCGAGAGGAAGTGAGATCCACTATATCGAGATACTCAAAGTCGATTTTCTTCAAAACAAAGCCTCAAATAAAAAATTGTTATTCTACATTTTCAACTTACTTTTTCATGTATATTATTTCTGGATAGCTTTTCTTCAATTACCAGCGAGAGGAAGTGAGATTCACTATATCGAGACTTGACGAAGTGCAGCCATACCCAACAAAAATTCAAAATCGATTTTCTCGAAAACAAAGCCTAGAATAAAAAATTGTTGTTCTACATTTTCAACTTATTTTTTCATGTATATTGTTTCTGAATAGCTTGTCTTCAATTACCAGCGAGAGAAAGTGAGATCCACTATATCGAGATACTCAAAGTCGATTTTCTTCAAAACAAAGCCTCAAATAAAAAATTGTTATTCTACATTTTCAACTTATTTTTTCATGTATATTGTTTCTGAATAGCTTGTCTTCAATTACCAGCGAGAGGAAGTGAGATTCACTATATCGAGACTTGACGAAGTGCAGCAATACCCAATAAATATTTAAAGTTGATTTTCTTCAAAACAAAGCCACGAATAAAAAATTGTTATTCTACATTTTCAACTTATTTTTTCATGTATATTGTTTCTGAATAGCTTCTCTTCAATTACCAGCGAGAGGAAGTGAGATCCACTATATCGGGATACTCAAAATCGATTTTCTCGAAAACAAAGCCTCGAATAAAAAATTGTTATTCTACATTTTCAACTTATTTTTTCATGTATATTGTTTCTAAATAGCTTCCTCTTCAATTACCAGCGAGAGGAAGTGAGATTCACTATATCGAGACGTAATCAAATGCAGCCATATCCAACAAAAATTCAAAGTCGATTTTCTTGAAAACAAAAATTCAAATGAAAAATTGTTATTCTATATTTTCGACTTACATTTTCATGTAGAATCACCTCCGCCTTCGGTTATACTACCAATTACCAATTACTCTGTATATGTAAACGAATGAGAAATCGTGTGCTTTCGAGAAACTGTGGGTGTTTCTGTCCCTCTGGTGGCGATTGTCGAAAGGTCATCACATAATCTTGGCTGTAGCAAGCAATAAATCCAAAAAACGACTCGACTTGATCATTAGAACAACGACAAAAAGATTCAAAATAGACGATGAAGACCTTTAGTATACTTGACTTCGAAAATAATGGCTTTTTGGATATTATTGAAGATTCAGATTCAAAGTAGACGATAAAAACCTTTAGTAGGTATGTGTACTAAATAATAATTAACTCAACTTCGAAAGTAATGGCTTTTTGGATATTATTTAAGAATCAGATTCAAAGTAGACGACGAAAACCTTTAGTGGGTATGTGTGCTAAATAATAATTAACTCGACTACAAAAGCAATGACTTTTTGGATATTATTCCTGCTATGCACAGCTGCTTGCCAAATGTGACTACATTCGACAATCTCCAAAGCAAATTAGCATTTTACGTAATCAGTGGACCTGACTAAACCTCTCTTTGCTTTATACTATATTTCAAAATGAATTTTAATGGGTCAATTATCTTTCAAAGAAATTGTACTTCATCTCATTGGATCGTCACACGTGTTACTCATGCAGGTAAAAAAAAAAATTATTCTGGTGGTCTTTGGTCGCGCCCAAAGGAAGCAACTGATCTTTGTGTGGAAGAGAAAAATAATAATATTTATTTGTGAGAGAACGAAAGAAGGAAAAAGGGAATAACTAATGATTGTATGCTTTCAGGACAAACAACGTGTAATGGTGGCTTAGGTCGGGTCGTTTATGAGAGACTTCCGGACCAACAGCTTCAGGGTTTCGACGAAGATATGGTAAGGAATATTTTGTGTGAAACGTTTGCCTTTTAAATGTTCAGTTTAGCTCAGGGAATTTAAAAAACTTTGAACAAAAATTTTTTTCAGCAGGAAAGAGTTTAAGTCACTCACAGTTTCAAAAATAATTAAATTAAAACTTTTCTTGATCTTAAAAATAGTTGTTATAATTATTGTTTCGTTAGTCTCTAATATTTTAATAAATAAATGTAAGATGGCGTCTAAAATTAAAATAAAGCGAGTGAAGTTATTCATTGTTTCAAAAATCATTAAATCAAAACTGCTCTTCTTTTTAGAAATTTTTTTCACTGATCTTTAAGAAGCATCACAATTAATTTACTGAAAAATGTATAAGGTGGTATCTAAAATTAAAGCAAAGTGAATGAAGTCACTGAGAGTTTCAGAAATAATTAAATTAAAACTACTTTTCTTTTTTAAAATTTTTTTCATTAATTTTTAACAAGCATCATAATTAATTTACTAACAAATACATAAGGTAGTACATAAAATTAAAACAAAGTGAGTAAAATCACTCAGAGTTTAAAAAATATTTAAATTAAAATTGTTCTTCTTTTAAAAACAAATATACAAGGTGCCCTAAAATTAAAGCAAAATGAGTAAAGTCACTCACTGCTTCAAAAATACTTGAATTAAAATTTGTCTTGACCTTAAAAATAATTAATATAATTCTTTCGCCACTAATCTTTCTAACTTTAATAAAAATCACAATTACTTTACCAACAAATATATAAAGTGTCCTAAAATTAAAGCAAAATGTGTAAAGCCACTCACAGCTTCAAAAATACTTGAATTAAAAATTGTCTTGATCTTAAAAATAATTAATATAATTCTTTTGTCGCTAATCTTTCTAACTTTAACAAGAATCACAATTACTCTACCAACAAATATATAAATATCCTTAAGTGTCCTAAAATTAAAACAAAGTGATATAAGAAGAAGAAAGTTTAGCAGTACGAGTCGTTTAAACAAATTTATTCATTTTTGCTATACTATTAGGCGTTAAAGATGTAACTAATTAATTGATCACAGGTACGAGACTCAGCACCACCTTTTAGAGTCCTCGAGAAGTGTCAAGAATTGTGTCTGCGCGATAGAACAGCGACGAACAATTTAGTTCACGCTTGCACCAGCTTTGACTTTCAACCTGGCAGCAGAATCGCTTCTTTCAGCGGTGCTGCTGAGTACGAAGAAAGTACTTGCTATTTAACGAGAGAACAAGCTCAACCAGAGGGTATAGGAAATTTAATGCTGGTACCAAATAGCGTTCATTTCACGGAAGTCTGTCTTGGTTGTAAGTCCATTGAATTATTTAGTATTCAGATCATCTTTAATTATTTCACATTCAAATTGACATTAGCAATTTCATTGCTAAACAACTGTATTTTTACTTTTCTTAAATAATATTTTCAGTTTTAATTATTTATAATGCAATATAACACAATTTATTGGGTCTCATTTTATTCCACCAATTGCTAATCAACTGTATTTTCACCAAACAAACTTTTAATAGCAAATATTAATTTCTATACATTTTCTTAATTAATATTTACAGTTTTTACAACTGTATTTTTATTTTTCTTAAGTTTCTTAATTAATATTTCAAATTTTAGCCATTTATAATGCAATATAACATAATTTATTGAGACCCATTTTATTCCACCACTGCTAATCGACTATATTTTCACCAAACAACCTTTTAATAGCATATATTAACTACTATACATTTTCTTAATTAATATTAACAATTTTTACAACTGTATTTTTCTTAAGTTTCTTAATTAATATTTCAAATTTTAACCATTTATAATGCAATACAACACAATTTATTGGGCCCAATTCTATGCCACTATTGCTAATCAACTATATTTTCTCCAATCCACAATCAATTAATAGCAAATATTAATTTCTATACATTTCCTTAATTAATATTTCCAATTTTAATCATTTATTTGTCATATACAACGAAAAGCATTATATTTTCAATTTTAATTCTTTATAATGCAATGCAACACGATTTATTAAGTCCCATTCTATGCCACCATTATTGCTAATCAACTGTATTTTCACCAGTCCACAATCTGTTAATAGCAAATATCAATTACTAAATATTTTATTAATTGATATTTCCAATTTTAACCATTTATAATGCAATATAACAATGTTTATTAAGCCTTTTTTGTTTATTAAGCAAATTTATTAAGCCTCATAATTTCTGCCATTGCTAATCAACTGTATTTTTAGTTTTTTTCATTTTCTTAATTAATATTTGGAATTTTAACAATTTATAATGCAATACAACACAATTTGTTGGGTCCCATTTTATTCCACAATTGCTAATCAACTGTATTTTTACCAGAGAATTTGTTAATAGCAAATATTAATTTCTATATATTTTCTTAATTAATATTTCCAATTTTAACAATTCATAATGCAATACAATACAATTTATTGAGATCCATTTTATTCCACCATTGCTAATCAACTGTATTTTTATCAGACAATCTGTTAATAGCAAATATTAATTTCTATACAATTTCTTAATTAATATTCCCAATTCTAACCATTTATAATATAATATAACTCTAAAATTCGTTGAAGTCTATTCATAAAAAATTCTTCAACAATTTTTCGTATTAAATTAGATATTTATTTATTTCTCTGTCCTCTTCAAAAAATAAAATCTTTTTCTTTTTTTTCTTTTCACATTTCTTTGTGTATTGTACGCTTTAATTGAAATAACTTGGTGTGAAGCTGACAGGATAGAAAGAGAGTGCCCTAATCGGCGTTACGTATTTGAGAGACACCCCAGAAAGAAATTGAAGCTACCACTGACGGATATAAAGGAAGTCAGTGCGACCAACAGAACAGACTGCGAGGACAGGTACCAATTTGATTAAATAGAATGTAAACGAGTTAACTAGCTGTAATTAATTTCTAAATGATGTACGTTTTTTGTTTTGAAGGTGCTTGAACGAATTTAGTTTCATTTGTCGGTCTGCGACATACGATACTGCTTTGAGAAGTTGTGCTTTGAGTCGTTTCACGAGGAGAACGCATCCAGAGTTGTTGGAAGACGATCCCAATTCTGATTATCTTGAAAATACTTGTCTTAATGGTGTGTATTTTTCTTTTCTTTTTTGTAGTTTTGATACATGCGTTTTTTAATTTTTTATTTTTTTTTTTTATTGCCCTGGAACTGTTTAATATTAATCTTTTTATGTGTTTGCAATTTTTCTTAAAATTTTCAAACAATCTCAATACATACACTGAATCTACAAAATGTTATTTACATGTGTACAAAAGGTGATCATTTTTTTTTTCCTTAATTTTGGTCATTTACTCTTACTCTCTACTACTGTCGTAATCGACAGAAAGAGTAGAAATTTTTTAATATACATATATTACGAAAGGCAACTATTTTTTTTCTTCACTCAATATAAAAAAAATATAAACTTCTTCCTTCAAAAAATATAAACTTTTTAATATATATTACAAAAGATAACTGTTTTATTTTTTCCTTAATTTTGATAATTCACTGATTATTCCTAATTGACAGAAAAAAATAAAAATTTGTCAATATACATTACAAAATATGACCGTTTCTTTCTTTTCTTAATTTTGATAATTTATCAATTATTCGTAATCGATAAAAAGAATAACAGTTTTTTAATATATGTATATTACAAAAGGCGACTGTTTCATATTTTTCCTTAATTTTAATAGTTTACTAATTATTCGCAATCGACAGAAAAAAGTAGTAATTTTTTAATATATATTACAAAAAGTAATTGTTTCATTATTTTTCCTTAATTTTAACAACTTACCAATTACTTGTAATTGACAACATTTGTTAATATACAATATTACAAGATATATATTAACAAATTAATGTATGTTACATTATTAATATATGTTACAATCAACAAAATTTGTTAATATATATTACAAAATGTGACCATTTTTCCTCAATTTTAGCAATTGAGTAATTATTCGTAATTCAGAGGAAAAAACAAAAATGTTTTAATATATGTATATTACGGAAGGCGACTGTTTCATATTTTTCTCAACTTTGATAATTCACTAATTATTCGTAAATGTGACCATCTTTTTCATCAATTCCAATAATTCACTACTTATCCCTTTCTTTCTTTTTCTCAAGTTTGATAATTCTCCAATTATTCATAATCAACAGAAAAGAAATAGAAGTTTGTTTAATTTTTTTTGTAAATATTATGAAAAGTGAGCGTATCTTTTTTTAATATATATTAACATCATTTGCAGCATTTGTTAATATATATTAACAAATCAATATACATACATTGTTAACATTTACTACAATCGACAAAATTTGTTGATATATATTACAAAAGGTGACCATCTTTTCCCTTAATTTTGCTAATTTACCGTTTTAACTATCCGCAATCGACAGAAAAAAATAGAAACATTTTAGTCTACATTACGGAAACCGACTGTTTCTTTTTTTTCTCAAGTTTGATAATTCTCCAATTATTCATAATCAACAGAAGAAATAGAAATTTTTCAATATACATATTACAAAAAGTGTTCGTTTCATTTTTTTCCTTACTTTTAATAATTCACTAATTGTTCGTAATCGACAGAAAAAAATGTTTTAGTATATGTATATTGTAAAAGGCAATAGTTTCTTTTTTTTTTCTCAAGTTTGATAACTTACCAATTATTCGCAATCAACATGAATTTGTTAATATATATTACAAGATATACATTAACAAATTAATGTATATTACATTATTAATATACAATATTACAATCAACAAAATTTATTAATATATATTACAAAATGTGACCATTTTTCCTCAATAATTTAATAAAATATTTAATAATTCAGTAATTATTCGTAATCCAAAGGAAAAAAAAAATTGTTTAATATATGTATATTACGGGAGGCGACTGTTTCATTTTTTTTCTCAAGTTTGATAATTCACCAATTATTCATAATCAACAGAAGAAATAGAAATTTTTTAATATATATTATAAAAAATGATCGTTTCATTTTTCCCTTTAATTTTAACAAATTACCAATTATTCATTATCAACAGAAGAAATAGAAATTTGTTTAATCTCACAGCGGAACGTCGTTGCGACGGTTTGGCGGTATTCGTGAAAGAGGAAAACAAGCGTCTACGCGGGCCGTTTGAAGTCGACATTTACACGAATCTGACCCTCGACGAGTGTCAAGCCCTCTGTCTCAGAGCCGAGAAGTACTTCTGTCGAAGTGTAGAGTTCGACGATCAAACGCGACAATGCGTCATTTCCGAGGAGGACTCTGTTTCTCAGAAGGACGACATCGGAATCAGCAGCAGCCCCAGCCATCATTTTTATGATTTAGTTTGTTTAGACAATCGTAAGTATGCTGTACTACGTATGCGAGTTGTTTTTTTTACTATTTTTTTCTTTTTTCTATAATGAGACAGAAATATGAATTTTATATAAGCACTATATTTTTAATTTTTATTTTTTATAGTGCAATATACGATTTATTAAGTCCCATTCTATGCGACCATTGAACGTAATTAATTGTATTTTTACCAAATCACAATCTGTTAATGGCAAATATTAATTTCTATACACTTTGTTAATTAATATTTCCAATTTTTGAAACGCTTTATATTTGCAATTTTTATTTTTTATAAGGCAATGCAGCATGATTTATTAAGTCTCATTCTATGCCACCATTGCTAATCAACTGTATTTTTACCAGAGAATTCGTTAATAGCAAATATTAATTTCTACACATTTTCTTAACTAATATTTCCAATTTTTGAAACGCTTTATATTTGCAATTTTTATTTTTTATAAGGCAATGCAGCATGATTTATTAAGTCTCATTCTATGCCACCATTGCTAATCAACTGTATTTTTACCAGAGAATTTGTTAATAGCAAATATTAATTTCTACACATTTCCTTAATTAATATTTTCAATTTTTGAAACGCATTACATTTCCAATTTTAATTTTTTATAAGACAATGCAGTATGATTTATTAAGTTCCATTCTATGCCACCATTGACCATAATTAACTGTATTTTTACCAAATCACAATTTGTTAATGGCAAATATTAATTTCTATACATTTTCTTAATTAATATTTCCAATTTTAACCATTTATTTTTCATATACAACGAAATGCACTATATTTTTAACTTTTATTTTTTATAGTGCAATACAACACGATTTATTAAGTCCCATTGTATGCTACCATTGCTAATCAACTATTTTTTATTTTTCTTAATTTTCTTAATTAATATTTCCAATTTTAACTATTTATAATGCAATACAATACAATTTATTGGGGTCCATTTTATTCTACCATTGCTAATCAACTGTATTTTCACTAGACAATCTGTTAATAGCAAATCAAAAAGAACAATCTGTTAATACCAGTTTTAACTATTTATAATGCAATACAATATAATTTAATGGGCCTCATTTTATTCTACCATTGCTGATCAACTGTATTTTAGTCAGACAATCTGTTAATAGCAAATATTAATTTCTATACATTTTCTTAATTAATGCACTTCGAGTTATTAGTTATCGCAAGCAATAACAACAACAAGCCAATAAGTTTGAAAGTTTGCTTTAAATGTCCTTAGAATTACATACAGCCATTTTAATTGATTTAAGTCAGGATGGCAAAACCTTTTTAAGAATTAGGTCAAATTTTGCTCATCAGTTCTTTTTAAATATCAGTTTGTGTGTCACTAAATCACTTGGAAGAGGAGATGGAAGTAAATAAAAAGGATATCAATAATATAAAAATTTATTAGAAGAAAAACGTGATAGTTGATAGTTTATCTCGCATTTTAAAAATTCTCTACAAAAAGATTTGATTTTCTTCTGCTTTTACAATACTTCCAAATGAGAAGGAAAAAATAAAAGTCGACGTCGAAATATTGTTCGCCATCACCAATCTAAACAGTGTTCAATCTTGATTCCAGAAACAAATTTTAAAAGTTAATAGTAGATGTTGAAACAAGGTGATCACTGCGAACGACTAATGGTGGTGAAACGCTATCCATCATGCATAGTACAATTCGAATAATTTTGTAAATTTGAAAGAGACATCATAGAAGGATCCTGCGGAAGGATCCGTTAGGGTTACGCGTGGGGCTATTGAGTTATTTGTAGCAAAGTTTTAGGATCTTTCATGGTAAAGTTTTAAAATTATTTAGAGGAAAGTATTACGATTATTTCTAGCAAAGATTTGGGATCATTTAGAGTAAAGTTTTAGGGTTATTTAGAACAAAGTTTTACGATTATTTTTTTACAAAGTTTTAGGATTATTTCTAGCGAAATTTTAGAATTATTTATAGCAAAGTTTTAGGATTATTTAGTGCGAAGTTTTAGAATTATGTAGACTAATGTTGTGGTATTGTATATATGTGTTGTGGTTATAGTATAGTTTTAGGATTATTTAGAGCAAAGTTTTGGGATTATTTAGAACATAGTTTTAGGACTGAAGAATTAGAATAATAAATAGGTGGTAAAAATCTCTGTGAGAACGAAACAATCAATTACAGTACACAGTGGTACGCAACTCTTTGCCAGTCTAAATTTCTCGCTAGAGTTGCAAAATTTGCCATCCATTAACTAATATTTTCGTTGTCCATCGTGCATAGTACAATTCAAATAATTTCGTAACTTTGAAAGAGACATCATAGAAGGATCCTGCGGAAGGATCCTATTGTATTATTTGTAGCAAAGTTTTAGAATCTTTTATGGTAAAGTTTTAAAATTATTTAGAGAAAAGTTTTACGATTATTTCTAGCAAAGTTTTGGGATTATTTAGAGCAAAATTTTAGGGTTATTTAGAACAAAACTTTAGGGTTGTTTATAGCAAAGAATTGTTTTAGGATTGGAATTGTTTTAGGATCATTTAGAGCAAAGTTTTAGAATTATTTATAGTAAAGTTTTAGGGTTATTTCTAGCGAAATTGTAAATTATTTATTGCAAAGTCTTAGGATTATTTAGAGCAAAACTTTAGGGTTACTTAGAACACAGTTTTAGAATCTTTTATAATAAAGTTTTAGAATTATTTCTAGCGAAATTTTAGAATTATGTAGACTAATGTTTTGGGATTGGTTATAGTATAGTTTTAGGATTATTTAGAAGCAAAGTTTTGGAATTATTTAGAACGTAGTTTTAGGATCGGAGAATTAGAATAATAAATAGGTGGTAAAAATCACTGTAAGAACGAAACAATCAATTACAATACACAGTGGTACGCAACTCTTTGCCAGTCTAAATTTCTCGCTAGAGTTGCAAAATTTGCCATCCATTAACTAATATTTTCGTTGTCCATCGTGCATAGTACAATTCGAATAATTTCGTAACTTTGAAAGAGACATCATAGAAGGATCCTATTGTATTATTTGTAGCAAAGTTTTAGGATCTTTTATGGTAAAGTTTTAAAATTATTTAGAGAAAAGTTTTACGATTATTTCTAGCAAAGTTTTGGGATTATTTAGAGCAAAATTTTAGGGTTATTTAGAACAAAACTTTAGGGTTGTTTATAGCAAAGAATTGTTTTAGGATTGGAATTGTTTTAGGATCATTTAGAGCAAAGTTTTAGAATTATTTATAGTAAAGTTTTAGGGTTATTTCTAGCGAAATTTTAAATTATTTATTGCAAAGTCTTAGGATTATTTAGAGCAAAACTTTAGGGTTACTTAGAACACAGTTTTAGAATCTTTTATAATAAAGTTTTAGAATTATTTCTAGCGAAATTTTAGAATTATGTAGACTAATGTTTTGGGATTGGTTATAGTACAGTTTTAGGATTATTTAGAAGCAAAGTTTTGGAATTATTTAGAACATAGTTTTAGGATTGGAGAATTAGAATAATAAATAGGTGGTAAAAATCACTGTAAGAACGAAACAATCAATTACAATACACAGTGGTACGCAACTCTTTGCCAGTCTAAATTTCTCGCTAGAGTTGCAAAATTTGCCATCCATTAACTAATATTTTCGTTGTCCATCGTGCATAGTACAATTCGAATAATTTCGTAACTTTGAAAGAGACATCATAGAAGGATCCTATTGTATTATTTGTAGCAAAGTTTTAGGATCTTTTATGGTAAAGTTTTAAAATTATTTAGAGAAAAGTTTTACGATTATTTCTAGCAAAGTTTTGGGATTATTTAGAGCAAAATTTTAGGGTTATTTAGAACAAAACTTTAGGGTTGTTTATAGCAAAGAATTGTTTTAGGATTGGAATTGTTTTAGGATCATTTAGAGCAAAGTTTTAGAATTATTTATAGTAAAGTTTTAGGGTTATTTCTAGCGAAATTTTAAATTATTTATTGCAAAGTCTTAGGATTATTTAGAGCAAAACTTTAGGGTTACTTAGAACACAGTTTTAGAATCTTTTATAATAAAGTTTTAGAATTATTTCTAGCGAAATTTTAGAATTATGTAGACTAATGTTTTGGGATTGGTTATAGTACAGTTTTAGGATTATTTAGAAGCAAAGTTTTGGAATTATTTAGAACATAGTTTTAGGATTGGAGAATTAGAATAATAAATAGGTGGTAAAAATCACTGTAAGAACGAAACAATCAATTACAATACACAGTGGTACGCAACTCTTTGCCAGTCTAAATTTCTCGCTAGAGTTGCAAAATTTGCCATCCATTAACTAATATTTTCGTTGTCCATCGTGCATAGTACAATTCGAATAATTTCGTAACTTTGAAAGAGACATCATAGAAGGATCCTATTGTATTATTTGTAGCAAAGTTTTAGGATCTTTTATGGTAAAGTTTTAAAATTATTTAGAGAAAAGTTTTACGATTATTTCTAGCAAAGTTTTGGGATTATTTAGAGCAAAATTTTAGGGTTATTTAGAACAAAGCTTTAGGGTTGTTTATAGCAAAGAATTGTTTTAGGATCATTTAGAGCAAAGTTTTAGAATTATTTATAGTAAAGTTTTAGGGTTATTTCTAGCGAAATTTTAAATTATTTATTGCAAAGTCTTAGGATTATTTAGAGCAAAACTTTAGGGTTACTTAGAACACAGTTTTAGAATCTTTTATAATAAAGTTTTAGAATTATTTCTAGCGAAATTTTAGAATTATGTAGACTAATGTTTTGGGATTGGTTATAGTACAGTTTTAGGATTATTTAGAAGCAAAGTTTTGGAATTATTTAGAACATAGTTTTAGGATTGGAGAATTAGAATAATAAATAGGTGGTAGAAATCTCTGTAAGAACGAAACAATCAATTACAATACACAGTGGTACGCAACTCTTAACCAGTCTAAATTTCTCGCTAGAGTTGCAAAATTTGCCATCCATTAACTAATATTTTCGTTGTCCATCGTGCATAGTACAATTCAAATAATTTCGTAACTTTGAAAGAGACATCATAGAAGGATCCTGCGGAAGGATCCTATTGTATTATTTGTAGCAAAGTTGTAGGATCTTTTATGGTAAAGTTTTAAAATTATTTAGAGAAAAGTTTTACGATTATTTCTAGCAAAGTTTTGGGATTATTTAGAGCAAAATTTTAGGGTTATTTAGAACAAAGCTTTAGGGTTGTTTATAGCAAAGAATTGTTTTAGGATCATTTAGAGCAAAGTTTTAGAATTATTTATAGTAAAGTTTTAGGGTTATTTCTAGCGAAATTTTAAATTATTTATTGCAAAGTCTTAGGATTATTTAGAGCAAAACTTTAGGGTTACTTAGAAAACAGTTTTAGAATCTTTTATAATAAAGTTTTAGAATTATTTCTAGCGAAATTTTAGAATTATGTAGACTAATGTTTTGGGATTGGTTATAGTATGGTTTTAGGATTATTTAGAAGCAAAGTTTTGGAATTATTTAGAACATAGTTTTAGGATTGGAGAATTAGAATAATAAATAGGTGGTAGAAATCTCTGTAAGAACGAAACAATCAATTACAATACACAGTGGTACGCAACTCTTAACCAGTCTAAATTTCTCGCTAGAGTTGCAAAATTTGCCATCCATTAACTAATATTTTCGTTGTCCATCGTGCATAGTACAATTCAAATAATTTCGTAACTTTGAAAGAGACATCATAGAAGGATCCTGCGGAAGGATCCTATTGTATTATTTGTAGCAAAGTTGTAGGATCTTTTATGGTAAAGTTTTAAAATTATTTAGAGAAAAGTTTTACGATTATTTCTAGCAAAGTTTTGGGATTATTTAGAGCAAAATTTTAGGGTTATTTAGAACAAAGCTTTAGGGTTGTTTATAGCAAAGAATTGTTTTAGGATCATTTAGAGCAAAGTTTTAGAATTATTTATAGTAAAGTTTTAGGGTTATTTCTAGCGAAATTTTAAATTATTTATTGCAAAGTCTTAGGATTATTTAGAGCAAAACTTTAGGGTTACTTAGAACACAGTTTTAGAATCTTTTATAATAAAGTTTTAGAATTATTTCTAGCGAAATTTTAGAATTATGTAGACTAATGTTTTGGGATTGGTTATAGTACAGTTTTCGGATTATTTAGAAGCAAAGTTTTGGAATTATTTAGAACATAGTTTTAGGATTGGAGAATTAGAATAATAAATAGGTGGTAAAAATCTCTGTAAGAACGAAACAACAATTACAAATAAACAATTACAATACACAATGGTACGCAACACTTTGCCAATACCTACTTACGAAGCGTAGATCCGCCCATAGCACGTGGTTCCGAATACCCGGACAGCAGCTCGTCCTCGCATCTCTTCTCCGATGGACGACGACCGGACACTGCATTCCAACGCTACCGAAATTCTCGTCTGAGCGGCGAATTTCACTCGGAGATAACAGGACGCAGCTTAAGCGAGTGCCTCGACGAGTGTCTTCGACAAACCAGCTTCCAGTGCCGCAGCGCCGTCTACTCGGAACACTACCATACTTGCCGACTGAGTCGGTTCAACCAACGCGATGGCCACAGAATCATCTACGATGCGGATTACGATTACTATGAGAATCTTATGCGTGAGTGTGGATATATCTTGAAGCATTTTAGTTTTTTATCCATTCATTGCCAGCTTATCAGGTATTTTGTGGTAAACGTTTATGTATCAAAACTACCAACTTACGAGGTATTTTGTGGTGAACGTTTATGTATCAAAATTGCCAATTTATGAGGTGTCTCGTAGTAGGCGTTTTTGTATAAAAATTGCCAACTTATGAAGTATTTTGTAGTAAGCGTCTATGTACAACTTACCAGATGTCTCGAACTTTGTGTTACAAAAAATTGATTGCGATTCATCATGGTATAAGCATAAACTTGAAAAATGAAATCTTGGCGCTAAGAGTAAAAACGGTCTAATTTAACGTCTGGCAGTGCATGTTAATGTATTAGAGTAATGCTTTCGGATTGTTTATAGCAAAGTTTTAAGATTGTTTAGAGAAAAGTTTTAGAATTTTTTCTATTAAAGTTTTACAATTATTTATAGCAAGGTTTTAGCAATATTTCTAACAAAGTTTTAGCAGTAAAAGGTGCGAACCGCTACAAATTCGAAAACAACCTTTAAAGCCCCAATTCTGGCACTTAGAAAAATTCAAGTAATAAAGGAAAAGCTAAATAATATTTAAAAATCCTAAAAAATAGCTAGTTAGTTGTATTCGTACCATAATCTTGGTTCTGTAATTAGAAAGACGATCATTTTCGCAGCACAGCAAAGTTTCTATTTACCTGAAGGAATAGATAGTAAATACGATCGCATCTCTGGATCGATGAAGGTTCTTCAAACATGTCTTACATTATATTCTACCCAGTGACTTCCTAGATAATATGTTATCTAAATTTCGTTTTATATAACACTGCAATATGCTTGATTTTATTATATACGGTTATTATATATATATATCGATTATTATATACCGATTTTATTATAAATAATATTCAAATATTATTTATAATATTTTATTTTAAATAACAATAACAAACTGTTATTTGTTTCATAAATTAAATAAAAATAGTATTAAAAATAAAATAATATATAATTAAATAAAAATAGAAACGATTTTATTTATAATAAAATATTATTATAAAGTATATTATTATAAAATATTCATTTATAATATAATATTATTAATTTACTTATAATAAATTTATGTATAATAAATTAATAATGTTTTATTATAAATAAAATAAAACATTATTAAAACAACATTAATATAATTAGTATAATAAACATAAATATAATAAAACATTATTAATTTATCATAAATAAATTTATTATAAGTAAATTAAAAATATTTTATTATAAATGAATATCTTATAATAATATTTTATTATAAATAAAATCGTTTTTATTTCTATTTAATTATATATTATTTTATTTTTAATATTATTTTTATTTAGTTTATGAAACAAATAACAGTTTAATAACTTAGGCATTCTGCGATCTATGGTTCCATCAAGTACAACGCAGTGGTAACAGACTTATTCAATTTCCATAAAAAGTCATCTTCATCCTCGTCCTCTGCATTGCGATCAACCAAGCTTCCTTCTTATAATCTTCGTCGATCCAAAGTTGCAGAATAACTGTAATAAATACTTTTTCCAGCTCAAGTAATTAATGATACATGTTCACGCAAAGTTTCTTCACGATAAACAGATCAGTACTTGGAAGGGGACAGGGACAATCCTGGGTACAGGCCAGACCCTTTGGGACAAGACACGAATTTTGGCAGACCTTCTCTGGGTAGACCTGGTAAATTCTCTTTTTCTAATTATTTTTATCAATAGAACTGAATTGTCATAGAATAATAAATTCTTGTTTGTTCAATTCGAACAGGCGTAGCTCATGCATGGGTGCTGCAGAGCTGCAGCACCCTCTATTTCCACCTGATATTCAACAAACCTTTTTTTTCTTCGATTCTTTGGCTAAAGTGAAAAGAAAAAGATAAGAAAAAAAATATATAAATAATGAATAATAGATAAATAAAAAATATATGAAAGAAATAAATAACTTGACTTAAAAGAAAAATAGAAAAAAAGGAATAAATAACTTAAAATATAAATAATCCAATGCCAAAATTCATAAATCAATGAATTCTAAAAAAGAAAAGAGTTACAAACAATTACCTTGAAAAGGAAAGTCATACACGAGCACAGAAGGCCAAGAAGCAATTATTAATAATATTTTATGATGTTCGTTAATAAAATCAAACGTTTCACACGATTTTATTAGAAAATTCGTATAAATCGTTTCAAAATATTCGAGAAACTTGTAAAATAACTAAAACAGTTAACTCGTATCACTCTAAGAATTTTATAGATTGATTTCTAGCTGATTCCAAGCAACGTAATGAATTTTCTTTTTTCATAAATATATTTTTCATAATTTTCTTCTTTCTTTTTTATAAATTCTTAATGACTAGATGGAGCTCGAATTGTCACACCTGTGATTTAAGCAAAAGAGAAAGAACAAAAAGGGTCATTCGATTTTGCTAGAAGCACTTCTACTCATCTTAGTCACGAGCATAACACGAAAATCGTTAACGAGCAAACATCGCGATAGAAACATCGATCTAACGAGACGAGACAATGGGCATGATGGACGAAACTCGAACTTAGTTAATTACTACGAGTGGAAACATTGGCTGCGACTTGTTACCGCTCGTCGATCCTTAAAGATGAACTGGTATCATTGTTCTGTGATTTCTTTTTCGCTAGCAACTGATCTACGAATTTATTAACTCTTTGAAAACGTATTTCGATAATTAAAGAACTGGATTTCTCTTATTTCTTTGTGTTATGAAGAGAATTGTTACTATAAACATTAACTCTTTGCACTGGGCTTCTTTCAAGTCGTTAGCAATAGAAATTAGTGTTAAAATATTGCTCAAAAATTGCTAACGTCTCTCAGCAATAAAAACATGCATTTCTCGAAAAACTATGATGGAACAAATTTAATTAATCAATTTTATTCAACAAGATTAATTAAATCAATTTTATCCTCTGTCATAGAGAGTCCATTAGAGCCTTTAATTTAGAAACTTTGTAGTCACTAATATTTTTCTAGCAGTTTGGATATCAATTACACCAATAAAGCTTTACAACTCTGCCATAGAAAGTCCAATAGAGCCTTCAATTCAGAAACATTGCAGTCACTAATATTTTTCTAGCAATTTGAATGTCAATTACACCAATAAAACTTTGCAACTCTCTGCCATAGAGAGTCCAATAGAGCCTTCAATTTAGAAACATTGCAGTCACTAATATTTTTCTAGCAGTTTGGATATCAATTACACCAATAAAGCTTTGCAACAACCAATTACACTTGCGTCTCCATTCCATTTTAAAGCTTGCAACGTGTATCTATTAAATAAAAAAGAAAAAGTATATCAACGACAAAGAAAGAAATATATATTTCCTGTAAGAAAGCTAGCTTACAAAAATTAAAATAAACGCCAGTCCATCTGGTGACGACGCAGTAACACCAGTTAATCCACAAGAACTCTTACAATACGATTATCGACACAGCTCCACTCGTCTCCATAGATCGATCATAATTAAAAAAACAATCCATCCCAAATTTATAATCTCATTACACACCTTTACAGGCTATCCAGAGGATTACGACAAGGGATACAGCAGCAGTGTGAAGCCAGCTCGATACCCAGACCGTCATCCAGATCGATATCCAGATCGTTATCCAGATCGCTATCCAGACAGATATCCTGACAAATATCCAGACAGATATCCTGACAAATATCCAGACAGATATCCTGACAAATATCCAGACAGGTATCCTGACAAATATCCAGACAGATATCCTGATAAATATCCAGACAGGTATCCTGATAAATATCCAGACAGATATCCTGACAAATATCCAGACAGATACCCTGATAAATACCCAGACAGATATCCTGACAAATACCCAGATCGTTTTCCAAGCGACAGATACCCTGAAAGGTATCCCACAAGTGGACAATATCCAATCGAAACACCTGGAGACATATTTCCAGACCCCATCGATCGCTATCCCATCAGTGATCGCTATCCAATAGGCGATCGATATCCATCCTCGGATAGATACCCAATTTCTGATCGATTTCCAATCAGAGGCAGTGATCGTCGTCCTGTTCATCCTGACAGATATCCCATTCCTGATCCAGGGATAGACGTATATCCAACAACGCATACCAGATATCCTAGTGGAATTGGTGGTCGATACCCAGCTGCTCCAGGTCGATATCCAGTTGATCGTGATCGATATCCTAATTCCATCGATCGGTATCCTGTCCCAGAAGATCCCTTGGATCGATATCCTTCAAGTGTAGGGGCTGCTAGACCTCACGTCGATCGGTATCCTATCAGCGAGAGGTATCCTGAGAAAGATCTGTACCCTAATCGGTAAGTTTAAGGAGATTAATGAGGTATTCTGAATTCTGTTAAATTTTAGTGTTGGGTTCGAATGAGTATTACTATACATATACACTACTGTGTGTAGGTATTTCTGTGGAAAGATCTGTACCCTAATCGTTAAGTTTAAGGAAATTAATGAGGTATTCCGAATTCTGTCAAATTTTAATGTTGGATTCGAATAAGTATAATAGTGTGTAGGCATTAGTATAGTAATGTGTAGGTATTTGGGGTGTGGTTTGTGGTATTTCCTATATCCTAAACAGTAGGTTTAAGGAAATTAATGCAGTATTCTGAATTCTGTTAAATTTTATTGTTAGGTTTGAATGAGTATAATAGTGTGAAGGTATTTGGGGTTTGGTTTATGGTATTTCCTGTACCCTAATTGGTAAGTTTAAGGAAATTAACGAGGTATTCTGAATTCTGTTACATTTTAATGTTCAGTTCGAATCAGTATAGTAGTGTGTAGGTATTTGGGGTTTGGTTTGTGGTATTTCCTGTACCCTAATCAGTAAGTTTAAGGAAATTAATGAGGTATTCTAAATTCTGTTAAATTTTAGTGTTGGGTTCGAATGAGTATAGTAGTATGTAGGTATTTGGGGTCTGGTTTATGATATTTCCTGTACCCTAATCGGTAAGTTTAAGGAAATTAATGCAGTATTCTGAATTCTATTAAATTTTAATGTTGGGTTTGAATGAGTATGGTAGTACACACGTAGATATTTGGGGTTTGATTTATGGTATTTCCTGTTCGTCTCGAGCAGGTGAAATAGACTAGACCCAAATGCCCTCTGTTATGTCTTCTTGGGCAGTTTACTGGTAGCATTAGAAGAATATTGGCGAGCTTAACCAGTTCACCAGGTCTTGTACTGGGTGATAAAGTTTTATTTTAAAGAAAACATGGAACTTCACAAAATCTAATAATATTAAGTCACAGATGTAGTATTGAAATGGCATTTACAGACCAGCCTTTCTAATAATTCCTAACTGGAACGGCTATAAACTTATTTCAACTGCAATCTATATTGGTTCTAAACTTCTAGTGCAAACTATGAGGACGGGTTAAGGGAAATAAAGAGTTTCATGAATGTATCCTTTGAATCACCTGCAAGTGGTATCTCATAATTTGTCACTACTCGTTCATTGATATATCCAACCAGTTCGAATAATTAACGCATCTGATTGTTAAAATTATAAATACCCCTCTAAAAATTTGTACAAAGTTCAGTATTTCGTTACAATATTCTTTGATGGCGATTGAGTCACTAGTAACTTTGCAGACCCCTACAGCATATTCTATTTAAAGTGTGCTATAGGTGTATAACAAATGTACTCTAAATAACAAACAACTAACAATCTAACAAGTGTACTCTAAATAGAATGTGCTGTGGGGTTGTAACAAAGTTACTCATGACTTAATCGTCATTAGAGAATATTATAGTGAAATCTTGAACTTTCACAAATTTCTAGGGGAGTGTTTACAATTTTACTCATTTAAGGTTATTTATGATTCTAAATAGAGTGTGCTGTAGGGGTCTGACAAGGTTACTCTTGACTTAATCACCATAAGAGAATATTGTAACGAAATTCTGAACTTTCTACAAATTTGTAAGGGGGTGTTTACAATTTTACTCGTGCTGTAGGGGTCTAACAAGGTTACTCGTGACTTGATCGCCACAAGGAAATACTGAATTATCCATGCATCGCAGAAAACTAACTAAATCTTCATCTATACAGTAAAAACAAAAGCTCATTGCCCTACCAACTCATAGCAGATAAATACGACCAATAGACTCTACTTACCTACATCAAAAAACCCAATACTTATAAACCAGCCACCATACTTATCTCTTTACAAACGATAAACACTTTATTGCTTAATAAAAACTTACATCCAATTGTTCTACATACGTACAATACCTTACAATACCTTGAACTTCATCATTTTTCATTAATTCTCAGGTACCCACCCCCATCGCACGGAGGATACCCACCAACTTACCCAGTGGACGACATATACGTACCCCAAACGCACCCAGACCGCACCCACTACGGCATGGCAGCACCCACACGACCATTGGGCTACAATGGCTTCGCCAACGAGGGTGGAATAGTCGGTGGAGGCTACATAGGCGAGGGTGGCGTCTACAACGCGCGACCATTCGGTACCAGCGGTGGCCCAATAATCGGTAGACCCCCTCTAGTATCGAAATGCGACGAGCAGGACAACTTCCGCCAAGTGGGCCCTCACACGAGGGTGCGCAAACCGTTCGTCAGACGATACACGACTGCTTCTTCTCTGGCCCAATGCGAGAGGGAGTGCGCGGACGCCAGGGACTTCGTCTGCAGATCGTTCAACTATCGACCGTACGCGGCTCCATATGGCGCTGAGAGGGACAATTGCGAGCTAAGCGATCGAGATTCCAGGGACATGGACATGGGCAATCCAGTGTACTACGATACAGGCTCCGATTACGACTTCTACGAGAGGAACAATGGCAGGCAAGGGCCAGATGCCGAATGCCTCGACGGTAAGCGTCGTTGGAGGCCTTGGACGCCGGCTACGTGGGTCACTTGGCAGGACTTTTATAGAATCGAGCCGTATTATACCCGTTATTGATAAAAAAAAACCTTCAATTATTGTATGGAAGATTGTCACTCAGACTGAATACAAATTAAATAAACCGTATGTTTGTCTCGTGAGACCTCGTTTTGCTCTCCGTTCGATGATCATCTCCTTCGCGAATTGGTCGCGGGGTGATCGAGCAGAGCCACTCGTGAATTATGATTGTGGTCGTTTCAGTGAGTCAGGTGTGTAGCGAGGACGGGATGGAGTTCACTTTGAGGACACCGGAAGGCTTCATCGGCCGCATTTACACTTATGGCTATTACGATCGATGCTTCTTCCGCGGGAATGGTGGAACTGTAAACGTGCTTCGTATCAGTGGACCTCAAGGTTATCCAGAGTGTGGCACACAACGGGTAAGACATTCAGTTCGAGGCTAACTCTTTCTAGAAGTACCTCGATTCTGAGCTGAGAAATCGGGTAACAACAACAACTTTGCTTAAACTAAGTCTGAACAAGAGAATCCGTAGTTTACGTGGAAGTGTGGGAGTCAAGTGAAATGACTGCTTACGTAGGTGGCACTTGGTGGTCGTCGTTCTTTTCATGACATGGTCAAGTCGAAAATTGTTATTCCACATTCTCCACTTATTTTTTCATGCAGTATCACCAATTACTGAGCACAAATGTATTCGAATGGAATTTAGCAAGGCTTAAAGTAAGTTCTAAATAAGTGCAGAACGAAAGAATTTCTGAAATTCGTTGCTCTCTCACTCTCAATTTCTGAATTTCTGAAGCTTGTTGCTCTCTCTTTTTATAATAAAACATTGTTACAGTTTAAAGCTCGCCAATAGAGCACAAGTGTATTCGAATGGAATTTAGTAAGGCTTGAAATAAGTTCTAAATAAGTGCAGAAGGAAAGAATTTCTGAAATTCGTTGCTCTCTCACTCTCAATTTCTGAATTTCTGAAGCTTGTTGCTCTCTCACTCTCAATTTCTGAATTTCTGAAGCTTGTTGCTCTCTCTTTTTCTAATAAAACATTGTTACAGTTTAAGGCTCGCCAATAGAGCCCAAGTGTATTCGAATGGAATTTAGAATAGCTTGAAGGAAGTTCTAAATAAGTGCAGAACGAACAAATTTCTGAAACATAAACATTGTTGCTCGAACGATGATGGATCTCTCTTTTTATAATAAAACATTGTTACAGTTTAAGGCTCACCAATAGAGCACAAGTGTATTCGAATGGAATTTAGTAAGGCTTGAAGTAAGTTCTAAATAAGTGCAGAACGAAAGAATTTCTGAAACTCGTTGCTCTCTCATTCTCAATTTCTGAATTTCTGGAGCTTGTTGCTCTCTCTTTTTATAATAAAACATTGTTACAGTTTAAGGCTCGCCAATAGAGCCCAAGTGTATTCGAATGGAATTTAGTATAGCTTAAAGTAAGTTCTAAATAAGTGCAGAACGAACGAATTTTTGAAACATAAACATTGTTGCTCGAACGATGATGGATCTCTCTTTTTATAATAAAAAATTGTTACAGTTTAAGGCTCACCAATAGAACACAAGTGTATTCTAATGCAATTTAGTAAGGCTTGAAGTAAGTTCTAAATAAGTGCAGAACAAACAAATTTCTGAAACATAAACATTGTTGCTCGAACGATGATGTATCTCCCTTTTTATAATAAAATATTGCTACAGTTTAAGGCTCACCAATAGAGCGCAAGTGTATTCTAATGCAATTTAGTAAGGCTTGAAGTAAATTCTAAATAAGTGCAGAACGAACGAATTTCTGAAACATAAACATTGTTACTCGAACGATGATGGATCTCTCTTTTTCTAATAAAATATTGTTACAGTTTAAGGCTCACCAATAGTGGACAGCGACTGAGTTTGTTAAATGATTGCAGTATGACGACACAATGACGAACATCGTCGTGGTGCAATTCTCGGACTACGTGCAAACGGGCAGAGACAAACGCTTCAATCTGACCTGCCTATTTCGAGGCCCTGGCGAAGCTGTCGTCACGTCCGGCTACATCGGTGCCGGGTATGCCAGGTCATATCGATTGAGAGACCGTGTCTTGCACCTGGTACATCTAATTGAAGTCAATCCGATCTGTTATCGGGTGTAGAATGCGGGATGCATCGCATTCGATTATCGTTAACCCCGGTGCAGGCACACTTGATATACCTATGTTACTTACTTGCTTGTAGTACTCTGCGAATTTCGCTGTTGTCGAAGACCAGTTCAGGTTTAGCGATCTGAAACTAGTGGAATGAGTGGAATCAATATGTATCAAGATGAAGAAAATTGGGTGTGGGAGTTTTTTTTTAAGTTCAGTCTTCATGTGCATTAGAAGTCATAAGTGGAATTTGGGTAACTTGTAATTTCTAATAGGCATACGGTAGAATTTGAGTAACTTGTGACTTCTAATAGGCGTATAGTGGAATTTGGGTAACTTGAGACATCTAATAGGCATATAGTGGAATTTGGGTAACTTGTGACTTTTAGTAGGAATAAGTGAAATTTGGGTAACTTGTAACTTCCAATAGGCATATAGTAGAATTTGGATAACTAGTGACTTCTAATAAGCGTAAAGTAGAATTTGGATAACTTATGATTTATAGTAGGAATAAGCGAAATTTGGGTAACTTGTGATTTCTAGCAGAAGTATAGTGGGATTTTGGTAACTTGTGACTTCTAATAGGGATATAGTAAGATTTGGATAACTTGTGACTTCTAGTAGGAGTAGGTGGAATTTGGGTAACTCGAGGCATCTAATAGGCATATAGTAGAATTTGGATAACTAGTGACTTCTAATAAGCGTAAAGTAGAATTTGGATAACTTATGATTTCTAGTAGGAATAAGCGAAATTTGGGTAACTTGTGATTTCTAGCAAAAGTATAGTGGGATTTTGGTAACTTGTGACTTCTAATAGGGATATAGTAAGATTTGGATAACTTGTGACTTCTAGTAGGAGTAGGTGGAATTTGGGTAACTCGAGGCATCTAATAGGCATATAGTAGAATTTGGATAACTAGTGACTTCTAATAAGCGTAAAGTAGAATTTGGATAACTTATGATTTCTAGTAGGAATAAGCGAAATTTGGGTAACTTGTGATTTCTAGCAGAAGTATAGTGGGATTTTGGTAACTTGTGACTTCTAATAGGGATGTAGTAAGATTTGGATAACTTGAGATTTCTAGTAGGAGTAGGTGGAATTTGGGTAACTTATAACTTCTAGTAGATGTATAATGGAATTTGAGTAACTTGTGACTTCTAATAGGCTTATAGTAGAATTTGAGTAACTTGTGACTTCCAATAGTCGCATAGTGGAATTTAGATAACTTGTGACTTCTAATAGGGGTAAAGTGGAATTTGGGTAACTTGTGATTTCTAATAGGTATGAAGATTGAACTTACAAAAAGCTCTCAAACTTGATTTTCTTCACCTTGACGTATGTTATTAAAGATACTCTCTTGAATAGCATTCATCAAGTTTAAGCCGCCAATTGTTATTTGGCTATTAGCCTAAAGTTATTAAATAAGGAATAAATTGAGAAATGCCTGCGTACTATTGTTGGAACTCTTCGACATAGAAATTGAGGAATTCCACTGTGCTCTGTTTGGAAGTTTGAGACGTAGAAATTAAGAAGCACTATTGTGCTACTTGAAACTTTGAATAGTAGAAATTGAAAAGCAGCATCGAGTTCCTCTTATTCAATACTTAAAACTGCTAGCTAGTCAATGAGGACTGCACGCTGGACGCTCTCGAAAATGGTACAACAACAATAACACAAGATTCTTTACTGATAAATAGAAAAACAGAGTCAACGTGTTGTTTGGAAGTTTGAGACGTAGAAATTGAGAAGAACCATCGCGATGCATGGCACTTTCTTTATTAATAACTATTGAATAAACAATAATCAGCGACTTAAACCTATTCAATGTTTCTTAGAAAGCTATCCTTAATAGCATATATCAAGGTCAAGAAAATTGAATATGGGAATTTTTCAGAAATTTATTCAGCGTGAGCAACGATCTTCTCTTGCAAGTCAAAATTAAATTAAATAAACAGAGTTGGCCATGAAATAGTCAATCGAACAAATTATAATAAATTACTTGAATCATTTATAACGAACTTACCAAAAATTAATTATTTTTTTACATACTAATATAACTAATATAACACATTAATAATAATAAATCGTTTCCAAAACAACAATTCGGTGTACGCGATTTATCTTCTATTATTTTCGTGTTCAAATACGATAATACTGTAATACTGTATGCATCTGCCTGCTGTACTGTTCAAAACTTGTTCTCTGATCATCCTGGCACGCTTGTGATAGTACACAAGCAGAAGCAAACAGTTTTACTGGTCGTCAGTTGCTCACTACTGATACAAGAAATAATTAAGAAATTAAAAAATACATTTTCTTTGTTCCACTAGCTTCTGTATGAACAGTGAATGAAATTGGTATTTTGCTTCATCACTTATTGGTTTCACTTTGTACCATTATTTTTATTTCTTACTTTTATTCATTGGTTTTTAGGAATTCTACTTTATTGTATCTATTATTTGAAGCGCTGAGAAGTTCAGTGAAACCTCCCATAGACTTTACAATTCTGTTCTTGATCGTTACAATTAAAAGATTTAAATGGTATCTCGTGTGGTAACAATGAAAAAAAAGATTTGTGGCGAAGAAAGAGTTCCTGAAAAAAATATATTCCATCTCTTATTGTCTTTAACATTGAAAAGAAAGGATTGTTCACGACGTGGTGCTATATATGGTGAACAAATTAATAAAACTGAAACTTGCACTGCGCAGATCAGGGTCTCCAATCCCCATCGAGTACCTCCCTGCAGAGAACACCTTAAGTTCTCGAGTGCGTTTGCTGATTCTGTATCAAGGAAGGCCAACGACGACCATCGCTGTTGGGGATCCACTAACTTTTAGACTGGAAGCTCAAGACGGGTACGCATTACTACATTTATTACAAATATATACCAACAATAAACGCTACACACCTATCCTTTGATTTACACTGAAGATGGGTTCCTCAAAAAAACTGTGTAAGTCGAAAATAATCTAAAATTAGGATAATTCAGTGATTTATTTCAAAACTAGTCAAATAAAACTAAATATATCTTAAAAAGCATAAGAATAATATAGGTCTATTCATAAAATGATAAAAGTATTGTAAGAAAGTGCGGAAAATAGAGATAATTAGATGGTTCAGTATCTATTGGGAAAGTTTATGAATGAATGAGCTTAAGAATGCCTTCTTAGGTCATTTGTGCTAGCTTTGAGGACACCTCTAACATTGTGGCCCATCTGAATGTTTAAAGCCCTGGAGAGGATTTGTTACCTGATAATTTTTACAATACAAAGGTATATACAGTGTGGGGCAGTAATTATTAGCACCTCAGATATCTTCGAAACTACAAGTTTCACAGAAATATTTGCTGACATAAAATTGCACAGTATAAAGGGGTCCATCTGTTGACGAAAATAGTTTTTTTGTAAGTGGAGGTATATCGGAGATTTGAAGGTCACCTTCATTTCTTTAAATGGATTGGTATGTTTTTACTTCTGTATTACGATAGAGCATCTTAAAACAAGTTCAACAACTTGTAACATAAAGCCATTGAAGGTCATAGAAAGTAGAGAAAGGCGATAATACGATTTTGATAGTAAATGAAGTATACGTTTATAGTAGGTGTTCGAAATGATGTCCTTCGCTGTCAGAATTTATTGACGTACAGGCTGTAATAATGTAAAAAAGTTAAAGCTATGAGATCTGAAGTTTTGAGTTCTGAAGCTCTGAGATTTGAAGCTTTGAGAGTTGAAGCTTTGAGATTTAAAGGTATGAAACTTGAAGTTTTCAGTTTTGAAGCTCTGAGATCTGAAGCTTTGGAAGTTGAAGTTATGAGATCTGAAATTTTCAGTTCTGAAGCTCTGAGCTCTGAAACTTTAAAAGTTGTAGCTTTGAGCTTTGAAACTTTCAAAGTTAAAGCTATGAGATTTGAAGTTTTCAGTTCTGAAGCTTTGAGATCTGAAGCTTCTAGAGTTGAAACTCTGAGCTTCGAAGCTCTGAGATCTGAAATTTTCAGCTCTGAAGAATCGAGCGAACCATCATTGTATCACACGTTCGTTAGCAGTATCTTGGCCAAAAGCTTCGTTAATATTGCAAACCGTAGGATATAGCTACTTAAAACGAGTTCAACGACCTGTAACATGAAACCATTGAAGGTGATATAAAGTAGAGAAAGGTGATAACACAGGCTATAATAATTCGCTGTTGCATGTCGTAAGGTGTAGTTGGTACTTTTTGTACAGTTTCTCTTTCAGTATTCCTTACAGAAAGAAATCTAGAAGTGTTAAATCTGGTGAACGAGCTGGCCACGATATTGGACTGCAGCGTCCAATCTAATGACTTTGAAATTTTTTATTCACTTTCCTTCGTGCAATCAATGAATAATATGCATCGTCGTGTAAGTAAAGGTATTTTTCTAGCAAAAGACCCAATGTAAAATTGGCATTGATGTCATGAATGCGTCATAAAGTCAGTTTTCGAAGACCCCAAGTTTATTGCTGCTCGACGTCGGTCAGAACAGACTGATCGATTTATCGATACTGATCTTAACATGTTTAACTTATCCTGCAAACTATTACCGCTAATTAACTTAAATTATCATGTTTAACTTATCCTACAAATTGTTACTACTAATTAACTTAAATTATCATGTTTAACTTATCCTGCAAACTGTTACTACTAAAACCGTAAATATTGTCGCCTTTCTTTACTTTCTATGACCTTCAATGGCTTCATGTTGCAGGTCGTTGAATTCGTTTTAAGATGCTCTATAATAATACGGAAGTAAAAACATACCGATCCATTTAAAGCAATGAAGGTGGCCTTCAAATGTCTGACATACTTCCATTTACAAAAAAACTATTTTCGCTAACGGATGGGCCCCTTTGTACTGTGCAACTTTATATTAGCAAAAATTTCTGTGAAACTTATAGTTTCGAAGATATCTGAGGTGCTAATAGTTACTACCCCACCCTGTATATAATATTATATACTTAATATAATAATATAATATAATACTATATATCTCGACTATAATAATAATTAATAATACTATAATATTCAAACATTTGGTATGTAAGATTCCCTAATTATTGGTAGGCACATGAATATAGTAATAAATATAACATAATAAGTATATAATAATATAAGGGGAATTTTAGGTAAGTAACAATTCCTTAATTATTATTATATGGACTGTTTATTTTGAAAGTGGTGTAAGTCCTTTTTAAAAGAAAAATGAGACATGACGCAATTTGTGCTTAATTTAGTGTTTCTTGTTATTATTTATAAACAAAATTGGATTCATATGATATATATATTTTAAGTGATATTTGTTATCTCAAAATTGAAATTACATGATATTTACAATTGACTAATTATGAAAATGGTGTAAGCTCATTTGTAGCCTGGAAATAGTAAATTATTTTAGTTAAATTCGCCTAAAAGAAATTTATATAATCAGATTACATGTTGATAAACTAGAACAAACATTCCCAGACTTCACATAATTAGTCTATATTTTTTAATTGCCAGATCTGCTAACATTCAATTTTCTCGAAACAAAAGAAAATGGACTTGCACCACTTTCAAAATAAACGGTCCTTCTGCATTTGCACACAATCAGAATCGTTCCATCCTCCACATATATAAAAACAAGAGGCGCAAATTAGAAAATTTCAAAGAAAATTTAAAAACCGTGCAAAAGTGAAATCGTGTAAATGAAGTACAGTGTAAATCGGAGGATAGGTGTATTTATTACAAATTTAACATAACAAACATACTCTAGTCCTCTCTACGCTATACAAATTTCCTAAAAATCTAAAAAAAGTTTCAACATGATATTCTTTCAAGTTATAGAGCAGTTACTAAAGAATTAACTAATTTTGTGCAGATACAATTACGTAACCGATATCTTCGCTACGAATGTGATAGCAAGAGATCCATATTCTGGGAGAAGCGTTCAGCTGATTGATCGATACGGGTAAGCTCTATATAAATTGTTATTTTATAGCTGCTATTTTATAATTGCTATTTTTATAGCTGCTATTTTATAATTGCTATCTTTATAATTGCTATTTTATAGTAATATAAATAATAGCAATTTATGTTTAATATCTAGTTTCATATTATGATTAATATCATAAATAAATAAAATTTGATATTAAATAATTTTATATTATGATATTAATATCATAATTTCGTCAACATAGATTGAATTATTTAATATATTTTATAGTAATATTAATAATTTAATTTTGTTAATATTATTATATATATATATATATATATATATATATATATATATATATATATATATATATATAATTTTATTACTATTAATTTTATTAATAGCAATATATTTCTATTACATATTTCTATTCAATTTTGTTAACAATATCTGTTTTGGAATTAATAGCAGTCTATGTTTAATATCTAATTGCATATTAATATCATAATTTCATCAGCATAGATTGAATTATCCAATATATTTTATAGCAATATTAATAATTTAATTTTGTTAATACTATTCTATATATACAATTTTATTAATATTAATTTTAATAATAGCAACATATTGATATTACATATTTCTATTTAAGTTTATTAAGAATATCTACGTTTTAGGATTCAATTAACTTTACTGTTCCTTTAAACATTTAACCAATTTGATCTCTCAATTTGATCATCAAAGTTTAGAAGCTCAGAACTTCAACTCTCAAAGCTACAAAACTCAAAACTTCAACTCTCAAAGCTTCAGATCTCAGAGCTTCAGAAATGAAAACTTCAGATCTCAGAGCTTCAGAAGTGAAAACTTCAGATCTCATAAGTTCAACTCTAAAAGCTTTAAAGCTCGGAGCTTTAACTCTGAAAGCTTCAGATCTCAGAGCTTTAAAACTGAAAACTTCAGATCTCATAGCTTCAACTTTCAAAGCTTCAAAGTTTAGAGCTTCAACTCTGAAAGCATCAAAGTTCAGGGCTTCAAAACTGAAAACTTCAGATCTCAGGGTTTCAACTCTCAAAGCTTCAAATTTCAGAGCTACTGAACTGAAAATTTCAGATCTCATAACTTCAACTTTCAAAGCTTCAAAATTAAGAGCTTCAACTCTCAAAGCTTCAAAGTTCAGGGCTTCACCTCTCAAAACTTCATAATTCAGGGCTTCAACTCCCAAAGCTTCCGATTTTAGAGCTTCAGAACTGAAAACTAAAGATCTCACAACTTCAACTCTCAAAGCTTCAAAGTTCAGAATTTCAAATCTCAAAGCTTCAAAGCTCAGAACTTTAGATCTCAGAGCCTGAACTCTCAAAGTTTCAGTTTCAAATTTTAAAGTTTTAAAGCCCAGAACTTCAACTCTCAAAACTTCAAAGCTCAGAACCTGAACTCTCAGAGCTTCAACTTTAAAAGTTTTAAAGCTCAGAACTTCAACTCCCAAAGCTTCAGATCTCAGAACTTCTGAAGTGAAAACTTCAAATCTCATAGCTTCAACTCTCAAAGCTTCAAATCTCAAAACTCCAAGAAACTACTTAAAAAACCAAAACGATGCCAAAAAACGACTTGAACGCTTTCATCGCCTCCAGAACCACAAACTTTTACGCTACTGGCATAAATAAACTTACATCTCGTGTGTCAACGTTCTACTAATTCTAATATTTTTTATTTTAATTAATAAAATTTCGTAGAAAAAAAGTTATGGCCGCTTCAAAGTGAAAAGTTGAAAACCAAAATTTATATATATTATAAATTTATTTATTCTCAATTAATACTAAAATAATTACCATTTTAATAAAACTTTATTTATTATTATAATAATATTTATAAAAATAATTAAAATTTTTAATTACATATAAACTTTCCAGTTTAAATGAAATATTTTAATATTAAAATAAAATTTTTAATTTCCAAATACATTTTCCAATACATTTACTATGTTACAATTTATTTCACTTATAATGAAATTGATGAGCAATTTGTACACCAAATAATATTAATTTCAATTTTAATAATTACTGAAATTTACTCTTAAATTTTATTTCAAATTAATATTGAAAATAATTATTCAATAATTTAATTAATTAAAATTCATAAAATCTTAAATATTCTACATTTTGATTTGAATTATAATTCATAAATTTTTTTAATTATAATATTTAATTATAATCTAAAAACAAGAATACATAAAAATTATTCAAGTATATCTTATCGTGCATCATCAAATTAGTTCATAAATTTCTCTAATAAAAATATATGACCGCCAAATTTAAAATTGCAATGATTTACATTTATTCCTTTTGCATCGACCCAACATTTACATTCTATCAGTACTGATTCGAACATTTACAGACCCTCGTACTATTTATTATAATTTTGGAACTAAGTAACGTATTATAATGATATTGGACTTATATGAATTAATTGAGATCGAGAAATGTATATTTGGAAAAAAAATCAATATTTTATTGTTTACAATTTTGTATAGTATGATAAATTTTGAAACACTCCCCAATATGCATTGCAGGCTGATTAGTGCATGTTTCACAATAATAATTTGTTTGACGCCTGCCACCAGGTGTTTTCCTGTCAGAGCACACAATACAGTCTCGTTTTCTTTGTCCCACATTGGGAATATGTAATTTGTTGTCCACTTTATTGTCCGCAGAAGAATATGCATTGCAGGCTGATTAGTGCATGTTTTACAATAATAATTTCTTTGACGTCTGCCACCAGGTGTTTTCCTATTAGAGCACACAATACAGTCTCGTTTTCTTTGTCCCACATTGGGAATATGTAATTTATTGTCCGCAGAAGATGTGGATGGACGCGTTCTCGACGCATGAAAATCGCCCCTCAATTGGTCAATTAGTGCTTTGACAAACTTGTGGTCAAACTTGTGTCATTGGCGTTTCATTATTTGTTTGCTTTGAGATACGATATATTATCTATGAGTTTATCACACACATTTTCAACCCCCCAAAAAATAACTTTCTCCACCATTTCAATGATTCAATCAACTTTCGCACGATCCACACGACCCATATTTGCCGTATATCCTAACATCATTTCAGGTTTATTCACTGTTACATCTCCACCGCGTAATGTTCTGTGGGTAGATTGTAATTGAGTGTTATAATAATTCGTGAGCATGGTAATAATTCTTTTATCTTTCCACGCAAGAAGCGTAGTATTATTTTTCCTGTATGCAACTGTTTTATTTGTTGAAAATGTTGCTTTTTTTATTTTCGATTAGTTTTTATAGTGCCAGTCAGATGACAATTCATCTTTCGCAATTCTTCCGCTAAAAGGATACTCGTATAGTACCTGTCGGTGAACATATGGTATCCTTTTGCATCAGGAACTCTGTCTAATAATTTCTAATAATTTATTCTGTATGAACAGTGAACGAAATTGGTATCTCGCTTGATCACTTATTGGTTTCACTTTTTACCATTATTTTTATTTATTACTTTTATTCATTGGTTTTTAGAAATTCTATTTTATAGTATTTATTATTTGAAGCGCTGAGATGTTCAGTGAAATTTTCCATAGACTTTACAATTCTGTTCTTGATCGTTACAATTAAAAGATTTAAATGGTATCTCGTGTGGTAACAATGAAAAAAGATTTGTGGTGAAGAAAGAGTTCATGAAAATAATATATTCCATCATTTATTATCTTTAACATTGAACATATGGTATCCTTTTGCATCAGGAACTCTGTCTAATAATTTCTTACACAAATGTAGCGGAATCCTTGTGCTTACTGGAAGATCCTGCTTTGCCTTTTTGTCCTTACTGGAAGTTATGCTGCCATAGTATGGAATTATTGTGAAAATACCCCGCTTTGTTGGCTTGTTCGGATTATAGGTGATGAATGATATTCTGCCTTTGAATTTTACAATCGATTCATCCACAGCGACTGCTTCATATGCTATGAAATATTGCCTAAATTTTCCATCTATATATTCTAAATAATTGCTGACTTTTGGAATACGCATTCTCATCGTTGTATTTCCTTGCGTGGGTTTCTTCAAATGTAACATCCAAAATATCTGCACGAATCTGAACCTGGTAAATGTTTCCGGAAAAAAAGGGATTCTACTATTGTCAGCAGTAGACCAGTATTCCTGAATGCTAAAAATTTTTCTTTGGTGATATCGTACCACTTGTGCCAAGTTGACTTTTGTGGAAACTGTTTGTTTCTAATTTCTTCTTTTGGCATAATTGTTTGTTTCTTTTATTATATTGTCTACCAATTCTTCAGTAAAATATAATGTAAAATAGTCTATGGGCTCTTTTATGTTACTCAGTACTTGTGGTCCGGCTATTTCTTCGTGTAAATCAAAATTTATTCTTTATATTTATATTCACTCTTCACTTGACGATACGTTGTCATGTTGCCGTGTGTTTTCTTCTGTACTACTGTGGCGGTTCGTTGAATGTGGGAGAGCTTGTACGAATTGAAAACCACGTGTATTTCACGAGAACTACTTTCTGTTCGTCCTGTGTTGCGTCTGCATACCCCTGAGGTTCCAAAAGGAATAGGACGCTGCTTTTCATATTTTTTCTTACATGGTTCTTAGACTAAGTGTTACCAACTATCTTATTCTAGAGTTATTAGCTAAGGACTAGATTTTTTCTTATTCTAATACTATACTATCTTAAAACTACCCTTAAGCTATTCTACTCTAGTTTACTTATTCTAACTTAGTCTAGATGTCACCCTATGTGACTTCCGTCTGCTGGTTGCCACATCACTCCCCTCCGAGTGAGCTTGTTTACAGGCTCGCGAATCTAACTGTCTTTTTATTAATGTATGTTTTCGGCGTTCCTTGAGTTTCTTGGCTTTGTTCGTGCTCCTGGAACGCTGGTTTTAACCGTTCTGTAGAAATATTTACTAATCTTCCATTGTGGTTAATTTTGTAGACCTTGTCTGATGTTCGTTCTATTATCTCGAAGGGTCCTTCATACGGCGGCTCCAATGGCTTCTTGGTGGAGTCGATCCGGACAAATACATGTGTACATGTGTGTAATGTCTTGTGTACGAATGTTCTGTGTTTACTGTGGTGTGCTATTGGTTGTGGCTTAATATGTCTGATGTGTTCTCGAAATTTATTTAGGAAATGGTGTGTATCTGTAGAGTCTTCGGTGTTTGTGAAGAATTCTCCAGGTAACCGTAAGGCTGTACCGTACACCATCTCTGCAGCTGAGGCCTTGATGTCTTCTTTGTAACTGGTTCGGAGTCCCAGCAATACTGTGGGTAGAATCTCGACCCAGTTTTTGTTCTGATGACACATTATTGAAGTTTTAAGTGTGCGATGCCATCTCTCAATGATACCATTTGACTGCGGGTGATAACCAGTGGTTCGGGTTTTTTCTGCTCCTACTATTGTGGTCAACATCTTAAATAGTTGTGACTCAAACTGTGGTCCTTGATCTGTGGTCACAGTTGCTGGAGCTCCGAACCTAGCTATCCACCCTGAATATAACGCGTTTGCGACTTTTTCTGCAGAGATGTCTGTGAGCGGCACTGCTTCTGGCCACCTGGAGAACCTATCTATTATTGTTAGGCAGTACCTGTAATTATTTACTGTTGGTAGTGGTCCGATGATGTCTACATGTATGTGTTCGAACCGACCCTGTGGTACTACTATTTTCTCCGGGGCTGGCTTGTTGTGAAGATTTATCTTGCCATGCTGACAAGCAAGGCAAGTGCGAGCCCACTCGGTGACATCTCTATTCATAAACGGCCAGACAAAGCTTTTGCTTATCAACTTCCTAGTTACTCTTCCACTAGGATGTGATAGGCCGTGTACTTTATTGAAGATCTGTCTTCTTATTATTTGTTGCACATATGGCCTGAATCTACCTTTTAACATGTCTCCAAATAGGTATTTATCTGAACTGTCCAAAAATTTCTTTTGGAAGTTCCACCTGTTGGAGTTTTCTGTTAATATTTTCTCCAGCTCTTCATCGTTTTTCTGCGCTGTCACTAACTCGTCTGTCAAGATAATGACAGGCATTTCGATGGGCTCTATTCTCGAAAATGCGTCTGCTATAGTATTATCTTTTCCTTCTATGTATCTAATTTTTGTAGAAAATTGGCTGATATAATCTAATTGTCTCAACTGTCGCGGGCTGGCTTTGTCAGCTTTTTGCAGGAATGCATATACCAAAGGCTTGTGATCCGTTTGGATAAGCAATTCCCTGCCTTCTACAAAATGTCTAAAGAATTTGAGACTTTTGTAGATGGCCAAAAGCTCTCTATCGTACACACTGTACCTTGTCTGGGCCTTTTCTAATTTCCTAGAGAAGAAACCGAGTGGTTCCCACTTACCTTGGTGCAGTTGTTCCAAAACGGCTCCGATTGCTACATCAGAGGCGTCTGTACGAAGAGCTAGTGGCGCATTCTCTCTTGGATGACAGAGGAGCGCAGCTGCTGCAATTTGCTTCTTCGCTTCGTCAAAAGCGTGGTTTGACTCCTCGTCCCAACTTACCAGCCCCTTGTCTTTTTTCTTAGCCCCTTTTGTGAGGTTGTTCAATGGGGCAAGCCAATGCGCTGCCCTTGGGAGGAATCTTCTATAAAAACCTAAAATTCCCAAGAAACGCCGAAGTTCGCTTATTGTTTTGGGTTTTGGATATTCCTGTAAGGCGGTTATCCTCTCCTTGATTGGTGAAATACCTGTCTCTGTAACCAGATAACCTAAATATTGCACTTTCTGTTTCGCAAAAACGCATTTTTCTGTATTTATTTTTATTCCGTTTTCTGATAGTTTCTGTAGGACGGTGCGCAGGTGCTTCTGGTGTGACTCCATATCGGGGGATGCTACAATGATGTCATCTACGTAGCAGTAACAAAAGTCTAATCCCCTCAATATGGAGTCCATGAGCCTCTGGAATGTTTGGGCTGCGTTACACAGACCGAATGGCATAACCAGAAACTCGAATAACCCAAATGGTGTTATTACAGCAGTTTTAGGGATGTCGGGCTCCGCCATGGGGATTTGATGATATGCTCTGTGCAGATCTAAGACTGAGAATACCCGACATCCATCAAATTGATGTGCCACATCATGGATGTGTGGCACTGGGTACTTATCTGGTTTGGTGATACCATTCAGCCTGCGATAATCTCCACATGGTCTCCAACCACCCGTTTTCTTGGGTACCATGTGGAGAGGACTGGCCCATTGGCTCTTTGATGGGCGACAAATGTTTTCCCTTATCATCTGTTCAAATTCTGCCCGAGCCAGCTTTAGCTTTTCTGGAGGTAGGCGGCGTGCCCTCTCTGCTATTGGAGGGCCTGTGGTCTGGATTTGATGTTCGATTGAGTATTGAATGTTCTTCCTGGCGGTTGGGTTTGTCACGTCTTTGAACTCTGTTAGTAAGTCCTTGAATTCGCTGTTTATGTCTATTGTCGTGACTGTCGGCATGTCTATGTCTTTACTTACTGTCGTGCTTTTATATATTAACGTATTTCCGTCCAATAGTCTTTTATGTCTTAAATCTACGATTAAATTGAAAAAGTGGAGGAAATCTGCGCCTATTATCGGTCTAGATACGTCCGCTATGATAAACCGCCAGGAGAATTCGCGACGTAAGCCTAGATTGAGCCCGATTAATTTTGTACCGTATGTATTAATTTGTTGCCCGTTCGCGGTATATAATTTCGGTGCGCCTACCTCCAGGTTCTTACCTTCCAGAGACCGTGGCACCACGGAAACATCTGCGCCCGTATCTATTAAGTATTCTATGCCTGTTCGCATGTCCCTGATATTGAGGCGATGCTTCCGGGGCGCGTCCTCGATTGCCTCTGCTCGTGACGCGGCTCTTAGTTTTCCGGAGTCCTTTTGTCCGGCGCGGTCCATGTGCAGGGCGGTCGGCATCTATTGCTATTTCCTTTGAATCTATTATGGTAATAACAAAAACCATTTTTCCTCTCCTGTGACCTGGAGTTGCTTCTCTGCCTGTACCATCGCCGTGCGTGCTCGTATCGCTGTGGGCTGCGGTGTCGTCTCGCTAATTGAGTCTCGATCCGCGCCAAACGTTTTGTAATGGCGGCGAGGTCGCCATCTTGCGCGCTGGGGGTAGCTTCCTTCCGGGGTTGCGTGGCGTCGGAAATGGCGGCCACTTGTGGTGGCTCCGACCATTCTCTTAATTTGTCAGCGATTTTCGCCATCTTTTCCAGCGGAGTCTCTTCTAACAAAGCTAGAATTTCTTGTGTCCTTGTGGGTAATCGCTGTATCCACATGGTCCGCATTGCGCTCTCTGTTACGCTTTTCCCGGCTAGCTGTTTCATTTCCCTTAACAGCTCCGATGGCTTCCTATTTCCTAGCTCTATGCCAGAGAGGAGTTTCCGTAGATTGGCTTCTTCCGACCTGGCCATCCGCTCTATCAGAGCCTGCTTGATGTCCTCGTACGTTGATTGTTCCGGGGGTGCTTCTATCACGTCTAATATGATTTTCATTGTAGCCTGATCCAGGTTCCTCACTACCGCTGAACTCTTTACCGCGTCCGCTTTTATATTGTATGCGGCAAATTCCCGCTCTAGCATGGTAAACCATAGTCGCGGTTCTTCCTTCCAAAATGTAGGTAGTTTTACGTTCCTAAATTCACTTGCCTGAATCTCTTGCGTTGCTTCTGCTACTTTCTTAGCCATATTTCTTCTTTTTCTTTATAACACGGGTTTCGGCACCAAATGTGGCGGTTCGTCGAGTGTGGGAGAGCTTGTATGACAAGGAAACCACGTGTATTTAGCGAGAACTACTTTTATTTGTTTTTACGTTACGTCTACACACCCCTGAGGCTCCAAACGGAATAGAACGCTGCTTTTCATATTTTTTCTTACATGGTTCTTAGACTAAGTGCTACCAACTATCTTATTCTAGAGTTATTAGCTAAGGACTAGATTTTTTCTTATTCTAATACTATGCTATCTTAAAAACTATCCTTAAGTTATTTTACTCTAGTTTACTTATTCTAACTTAGTCTAGATGTCACCCTATGTGACTTCCGTCTGCTGGTTGCCACACTACTTTTATCGCTGTCACCATCTATGCGAACTCTTCGTCGCCTTCTTGGTGGAACGAAATCACTATCACTGCTGTCGTTTTGTTCTACAGTTAATCTTTCTAGCATGTCTGTATAGAGGTCTATCTGCAGCTCATTCACTACTATTTGTGTCATGAGACTCACTCGTGGTTGGACGCTTTGCCATTCTATTGCCATTCTAATAAAAAATATGAATAAATATATGGGTTGAAAATTTCTAATTGTTATTACTAACTCACAAGATGATATTTACCAAAATAGCTTTTACCAAACAATTTGTTCACTAAGAAAAGAATCACTTTTCCGATTTTCTCACTCGTTAGATCTATGTGTACTGCTCGAAGCTTCAAACTAGACTGAGCTCAGCTTTGGAAATCCTTTCCTCCAGATTTAGACTTGTTTATTTATAATTATAAGTACGTGCTACAAACTCCTCTTATCGCTCTTTTCAAATGGCGCTCAGAAGTGCTCGAACCGTCTTCTCAGAAGTTCTCTCACGTTCTCGTCTGACACAAAACCCGCTGACATTTCTTGTATACATCTTAGCAAATTTACGGTATTTTGATTTAATTTCTTGTGCCATTTCAAGGAGAAACTTCAAAGAAACGTGGATGTCTCAAAAAGTTAATAACCTTGAATAATAATTTTATTATTATTAACTTAAGCAATGCTATTACTAGCATTAATAAACTAGAATGTCGCCTGAGAGGGGACATTCGAGTGATATGCTAAGAATTACGATATCCATGTTTGCAGAGTGCAAAGGGCTAATTTTCTAATGTCGATCTAACGTTCTTGAACAGCTGTCCAGTGGACAACTACGTGTTCCCCGGATTGGATCGTTTGCGAGAGGGCGACAGCCTCGAGGCGCGTTTCAACGCGTTCAAGATCCCAGAATCGAACTTCCTCGTCTTCGAAGCCACTGTGCGAACGTGTCGAGACGGCTGCCAGCCTGCTTACTGCTCTGGCGGGACCGGAAGAAGCGAGCCGTCCTTTGGAAGACGACGAAGGGACGCGTCGAGAAACGACACAGACGATGAGAACAACGATGTCGACGCAATGGTGAAAGATAATACGAACGACACGACTCTCGTGTTTAATTCGACTATCCTTGAAAGTAAAAAGAAGAACGCTGTAGAGGAAGAAGAGGAAGAAGAGGAGGAGGAGGAAGAAGGAGGAGGAGGAAGGGAGGATGGAGACAAGAAGAAGGAAGAAGAAGAAGAAGAGGAACACGTGAGAGAAATGATTGAGGTAATTTTTATAAAAAGTTAGTTTCGTAATTATTAAAGATTTATCTATGCACGATTTAAGAAGATTCAAATTCCATTGCGGTAATTTTTCTATAAAGTTAGTTTCGAAATTATCTGTGCACGATTTAAGAAGATAAAAGTAGGCCAGAGATCCAAGTTCCATTCAGGTAATTTTTCTATAATGTTACTTTTGTAATTAAAGATTTATCTAGACACGATTTAAGAAGATAAAAGTAGACCAAAGATCCAAATTCCATTGGGATAATCTTTCTATAAAGTTATATTTCGTTAGATTTGTAATTATTAAAGATTTATCTAGACTATTTAAGAAGACAAAAGTAGACCAGAGATCCAAGTCCCATTCAGATAATTTTTCTATAATGTTAGTTTTGTAATTATTAAAGATTTATTTGTACACGATTCAAGAAGATAAAAGTATACCAAAGATCCAAGTTCCATTGGGGTAATCTTTCTATAAAGTTATATTTCTTTAGTTTTGTAATTATTAAAGATTTATTTATACACGATTCAAGAAGACAAAAGTAGACCAGAGATCCAAGTTCCATTGGGGTAATCACATTGAGGTAATTTTTCTATAAAGTTAGTTTTGTAATTATTAAAGATATATCTAGACACAAGTTAAAAGTAAACCAAAGATCCAAGTTCCATTGGGGTAATTTTTCTATAAAGTTATATTTCATTAGTTTTGATTAATGATTAAAGATTTATCTAGACACGATTCCAGATTCCTGGTTTTCTTACCACTGGATTTGCAACGTTCTGTACATTATTTGTATACAAATAGATGGCGTTTGTGAGGAAGTAGAAGCGTTCCTCACAAGTTACGGTGGAATAAGGATTTGCGTTTGCAATTTAATCATTTACACTCGGATGTCCCTTCTGAGGGGACTTCCTTTAGCATTGATTAGCGATTACAGAGTTTAAACTTAGTCTGCCATCTCAGGGCTTCAACTCTCAAAGCTATAAACCTCAAAACTTCAGATCTCAAAGCTTTAACTCCCAGAGTTCAAAGTTCAGAACTTCAACTTTCAGAACTTCAACTTTCAGAACTTCAACTTTCAGACCTTCAACTTTCAGAACTTCATAGTTCTGAGCTTCAACTCTCAGAGGCTTCAAAGTTCAGAACTTCAGAGTTCTTAACTTCAAAGCTCAAAACATCAACTCTGAGAGCTTCAACTCTCAAAGCTTCAATGCTCAGAGCTTCAGAACTCAGAACTTCAATTCTCAAAGCTTTAATGCTCAGAGCTCAGAACTTCAATTCTCAAAGCTTTAATGCTCAGAGCTCAGAACTTCAATTCTCAAAGCTTTAATGCTCAGAGCTCAGAACTTCAATTCTCAAAGCTTCAAAGCTTAGAACTTCAGATCTCAAAGCTTAGGCGCTAAGAGCTTCAAAGCTCAGAACTTTAACTCACAAAGCTTCAGAACTCTGAGAGTCAGACCTAAAAGCTTCAACTCTCAAACCTCTAGAGCTCAAAACTTTAATTCTCAAAGCTTCAAAGCTCAAAATTTCAGATCTCAGAGCTTCAACTCTAAAGGCTTCAGAGCTTAGAGCCTCAGATCTCAGAGCTTCAACTCTCAAAGTTTCAAAGTAAGAACTTCAATTTTCAGAACTTCAGAGTTCTAAGCTTCAACTTTCAGAACTACAGAGTTCTGAGCTTCAACTTTCAGAACTTCAGAGTTCTGAGCTTCAACTCTCAGAACTTCAGAGTTCTGAGCTTCAACTCTCAGAGCTTTAGAGTTTTGAGCTTCAACTCTCAGAGCTTCAGAGCACTGAACTCCAGAGTTCTTAACTTCAACTCTTAGAGCTTTAGAGTTTTGAGCTTCAACTCTTAGAGCTTCAGAGCTCTGAACTCCAGAGTTTTTAACTTCAACTCTTAGAACTTCAAAGCTCAACATATCAACTCTCAGAGCTTCAACTCTCAAAGCTTCAAAGCTTGGAACTTCAAATCTCAGAGCTTCAGAGTTCAGAACTTTAACTCACAAGGCTTCAACTCTCAAAGCTTCAGAGTTCTGAGCTTCGGATCTAAGAGCTTCAAAACTCAAAACTTTAAGTCTCATAACCTCAACTCTTAAAGCTTGAGAGCTCAAAACTTCAGATCTCAGAGTTTTAACTTCACATTAGTATTATAAACTTAGAACACTGTGAGATAAAAATAATAATCTTTGAAGTTGCCTTTCTCTAAATCTCTGAAGCCCAACCAATTCACCCAACAGTATCATTTCTTTTATATACATATTAATCCAATACATATATCATATTAAAAAAAATCTTATACATATCTCAATCCAATACAAATCTCATATTAAATAAAACCTCATACATATCTCAATCCAATACATACTTCAATATTAATTATATACATATTAATCATGAGTACACAATCAAGAATAAAGTAAAATGCCTTGAGACTAAACAAGTTTCTCATCGCAGGTTTTGGACTCGAGAATGAACATCGATGATGAAACAGTGGTCGAACGGCAGACCACCATTATGGAGAACGTTTGTATAACACCAAACGAGTATTATGGCTTGGTGACTGCAGTTGCTGTGTTGGTGGTGCTGCTAGCATCCGTGGTATTGTTGTCCATGCTGATTTACAGGTACAGATAATCGTTAATGTTGTTAATTAACCCTTAGAGCTCTGAATACTTCTGACCGAAACGGTTCGTAGGGACTAAAAAATACTTTTTTGCCATACTGAAGTGACTATTCAAGACGCAAACGGTAATAAATTATAGTGGTTCTTTTGCAGAAGGTTAAATAATTAAAGACTGTTATTTTTCAGCATTAAAATTATGTATTATAAACATGAACAATTTAAAAGATTAAATTTTACAATCAACTAAAAAACTTAATTTGATATTTACAACAGGAATGAATAATTTGGAAATCTAATTGGTTAGAGAGTGGGACGTAAAATGGGATTTTTCTGACCCTAATATTACCCAACCGCTACCTAAGGAAGGCACATTACTAACGAGTACCCCTGTATTAATTTTGCACGAAAATGATTGCATATTGATTGAAAAAATCGGCAAACGCATATACGCGTCTTCAGTCCAGGGCGATGACTATTTTTACGTTTAGTTAATCAAAATTTCATAAAAATAATAAATGTATTATTTCTAATACACTGAAAAATAAGGAAAGAAAGCAAAAATCGAAAAAATATAAAATACACATGTTACTATGACTATAAAAATGTAAGAACATAAATATTATACAAGATAAACGAGAGAAAATATAATGAAAAATACAAAAAATATATTATACATTGTATATGTTATTTTAAAATTTATTTTAAAGTTATTTTATATATACTTAATACCTATATATACAAACATATAATATCTTAAAAGTAAAGATTTCATTAATGAAAAAACGAAGATATCATATTTTTAATAAAAATAGATAGATATCATTATTTTATATATATATACATTATACTACTCAAAAGAAACATGGCATTAAAAAATCATAATGCATATTATAAGGCATGTTACCTGTCTTGTTCTTTTGGAAATTTAAAATAATATCGTTTCACGTTGAGTTGTTTTAAGCATCCCAGTATTGCACAGTTTGGCTGCTTTTTTATGTCCATTTCTTAATTATTAAATTAATGCAGCAACATCTGAAACAAAGCTAAGATCAAAGTGCTTCCAAAGAGAATATATAATTCAAAATATTTATATAAATTAACAATTCTCTTAAATTATTCATCAAAATACTTCCAGAAATTAACAATTATTTTACATTGATCCTCTTTTGCTTTCTTTTCTTTTTCTCCTAAAATCTTCGAAAGAGCTTGAACGTGGCTTCAACGCTTTCAAGCAGCTTTCAATAGATATTGAATTCCCTCGAAATTCAGCTTCAGGTTTGGTTAGATATTCAATCGTCTTTTTATCTGCTAAGAAAGAGAGAGAAAGAAAAACACAAAATCACATTTGTTAATTGGGAACCACCTGTTATTCCGTACAAATTAAATACGTCAGAGTTTAGATATCCACATACGAGTACTGACAGACGTTTTGATAGTTCTTTGCCAATATTTATAGTTACTGAGAGAGCCATATATATTTTTTCAATTGGTCAGGAAAATTCATGCCAATAGAGAGTATTAAATACGATGGCAGCATATTGTTTAAGGAAATGTAATAAATGATACATTTACTTATAAAATGTTGAACTAATTAAGTTACGTTTACTTTACTAGCGTATCACAATTTTCAGGGGAAAATATTGAACGTAATTATTTGTTTTCCTTTGGTATATATATTCTGTGGTTTTATCGTTTGTAGGAATTATTAAAAATAATATAACCCTCTGTTGTATGAATTTTTAACGATGAGTTGAAAAAAATATTTATAAAATAAGTGTAGGTATTTTTACGAGAAAGTAATTAACGATTTTGCAGAAAAAATCGCTGTACTGAGTTATAGTTTATAGAAAATAATAAAAAAAAGTTTTTATATCTTTCTTTCGTGGCAATGTGCCTATTTTCGAATCGAAATAAATAAATTGCTTAGTTTAGTCATTTTCAATATTCGTTTATAATTTTTATGGAGCTCTAAGGGTTAAGGTTCGTTTACAGGATTTGTACCAATTTTTGTGTAAATGGTTTCAGAAAGTACGCTTACTCGATAATAACGAAGAACCGTAGGCTTGATAAAGCGTGCAATCGAAGCAGCCATTCGGATGATGCGTACAGCAGTCGTGCGAACAACTTTTCCTTCTTGAGGACGGGTCTTCAGAAACCGTTTCAGTCTACGTACGTAAATTATTGTTAAATTAGTGGTCATCGTTCTTGATAAATGGTGGCTATTTAGATGTTGCATGGCTGTTGTGGTAAAAGGTGGTAGATGTAACAGCTTGAAGGATGTAAATGTTTCTCTTTTTTTATATTGTATTTGTATTAGGTTGAGGAATAAGTTCGTAGCGTTTTTATCGAAGACTTTTGTTTAACCCATTCGCTGCAAAGCTCAGATTATATGAAACTATTTCCATTGCCATTTATATTTGGAGTGGTATTGTTTACCAAAGTTCTGTAAATATACTGTAAAGCCAGTATATTATAATATATTGAAAGTAGGACGAGTTTACTCGTCTTGGCAACGCCTAACACCCTGCCAAAGACGAGTATACTCGTCCTTGGCAGCGAATGGGTTAAACGAGCTCGTGAGGCACCCAGGCTCCCAATCTTTCGGTAAATCTCATTGATTGAAGGTGATTGAGAATCGTTTTATGATCGCAATTCATTTTTTCCGCCAATTCACGACTGGTTTGGCGACCGTTCTCCTTCAAAAGTGATTTGAGACGTTCTTCATCGAATTCAGAAGGCCTTCCGCTGTGGGGCGTGTCATCGACGTCAAAGTCGCCATTTTTTGAACTTTGCAAACCATTTCCGTGCTGTAGACTCGCCTATCACACCTTCTCCATACACGCCGCAAATGAAAAGCAAAGATAATAAAAAATTAAATAACTCAAAAATACAATTGACCTTGTTTTGTAGAGCAGAAAGAATTCTATCGAATGAATACTTACCCTTTGCCAAACAGCAAACAAGTCGTTGTAAAATAAAAGAAATATAAAAACGCTATGAACTTATTCCCCAACCTAATATTTATCATAGTATAGGTGTTTAAGGTGGAGAATTTTGTTTGTCAGTGGCAGAACACAAGAGTATTTTATTTTTGATGGAAAAGGTTACATTTTCTAATTGAAAAATTAAACAATTTGTGAGTTCTCGAAGCTTCTGAGTTTACTGAGCTCTCGAAGTTTTGTTAACTTTCAAAGCTTCTTAGCTCTCGAAGTTTCAAGAACTTTCAGAACTCAGAAAAATTTGGAAGTTCAGAAAACTCAGAAGCTTGGAAATCTCAGAAAACTCAGAAGCTTGAAAATCTCAGAAAACTTCGAGAGCTCAGAAAACTCACAAAACTTTAGAAGCTCAAAAAGCACTGAAAATTCAGAAAACTCTGAAGCTTTGAAAGCTAAGAAACCTTCGAGAACTCAGAAAGCTTTGAAAGCTAACAATACTTCGAAGGTGCAAATAACTTTAAAAGCTCAGAAAACTCAGAAGCTTCGAGAGGTCAGAAAGCTTTTAAAGCTAATAAAACTTAGAAAACTCAGAAGATTCTAGAGCTCAGAAAACTCTGAAGCTTTGAGAGCTCAGAAGCTTTGAAAGCTAACAAAATTTCGAGAGCTCAGAAACCTTCGAACTCTCAGAGAACTCAGAATCTTAGAAAGTTCAGAAAGATCAGTAAACTCAGAAAGCTTAGAAAACTCAAATCTTCGAAAGCTAGTAATCCTAAAACATGAACTAGTTACTACCTCAAACTAGTTACATTTGTAATTCCATTAATTACATAAATTGATATCGACAAAATGACGAAAACTTCGAAGAATTCTTTTGGGGAACTTTATTTCTAATGTGTGCGAATAATCTTTCTGCAGTAAGCACTGACTTCATTCGCTACGAACATTCGAACAAATGCCCCGGGACTGATTCTCGAGGCATTTGGGTTGTTAAGCATTCAGTTGATTCGAAATAATGCAAAATAAAATACTATCAATGCACGTTTAGAGTGAGATACTTATGGAGGACGACTATAGTCGTCTGTAGTGCCTTAGTAGGATCTTATCGAGGACGATTATAGCCGCTCTTAGTAGCAAAAGGGTTAAACCTTTCAGATTGCTACAAAGTAAGTAGAAGTCATTAACACTTTGACGCACATTTT